>NC_048307.1:79588223-79720125 GCF_013100865.1 Trachemys scripta elegans | reverse complement strand
TGGAAGCAAATCAAGTTTCAGAGTAGCAGCCATGTTAGTCTGTATCCGCAAAAAGAACAGGAGTACTTGTGGCACCTTAGAGACTAACAAATTTATTAGAGCATAAGCTTTCGTGGACTACAGCCCCCTTCTTCGGATGCATCCGAAGAAGGGGGCTGTAGTCCACGAAAGCTTATGCTCTAATAAATTTGTTAGTCTCTAAGGTGCCACAAGTACTCCTGTTCTTTTTGCGGATACAGACTAACATGGCTGCTACTCTGAAACTTGATTTGCTTCCAACTTTAGGATATGTTGGCTTGCTTTAAAGATTTAGGCAGATGTACGTAGCTGTAATCAAATATATTATTTTTTGCAGGTATATGGTGCTGCTATTCAATTCTATGAACCATATCCTGAGGAGAATCTCACAGAAAAACAGAAATCTCAGTTAGGGTTAGCAACTACTGGAGATGGAAAGTCAGATAACTCCAAAACAGTTCAGTCTAACAAATGCATTTGTCTGCTCTCTCACTGGCCTTTTTTTGACGCTTTCAAGAAGTTTCTTACCTTTCTTTATCGTTATTCCATCTCTGGTCCTCATGTCCTCCCTATTGAGAAGTAAGTTATTTCACAGAATTCTTGCTGATAATTCAAGTTGTTGTGAATTTTCCATGTTTCTTCGATAATTGATTAGACTTTTTGTTATATTAAAGTATTTTGTGTTTAATTCTCAATTCTGCTATTATGGTGAATCAAATGCTCATTTTTCCCATGATAAATGTATCTCTTTGATGTACTCTTTCTTTAAAAACCTCTTTTTGTTTTTAAAATGTATTTTATCTCCTGTCTATATACCACTTAAGCCATTCATTTCTTTTTAAGATTGTCTAAGTGGCTCCAGGATCTTTAAACATTTTGTTTAGGAGAACAAAGATTATAAACCCTTTGTGCTATTGTCAGATACAGTTGGTCAAAAAGATTATAAAAATGCTTATTCACATGTGCATGTTTAGGAGGATAAAGGAGTTAGTTTTATAATATCTTTGGCCCTTTGGAGTGAGTAATCTGTCAAACTCAATTCTAACACAAGTGAGAATAATCCTTAGCTGTTTAAAGTGTAATGACTCCCTATACCTAATAATAGTAATATCTATAATCTGAATGAAGATTAAGCCTTGATCTACACTTAAGTTATGTTACTGTAGCCGCATTGGTAATTGGTGTGAAAAAACCACCCCTGACTGACATAATGGTTCTGACAATCTCCGGTGTAGACATATCTATGTCAATGGCAGGAGGGCTTCTTTTGATGTAGCTAATATCTTTTGGGGAGGTGGTGTTCCTACACTGACAGAAAAACTCCTGTCAGTGCAGGCTGCATCGCAGTAGGGAGCTATGCCAGCATGGCTATGCTGACATAGCCATCATAGGCTAACATGGGCTCTATAGCGTAGGCATACCTGAAGGAGACGCTTTTAGGCTAGGCAAAGTTTACAGCACAACAGAAAATATCGAAGCTGAGACCTTCTTTGTTCTTTTAAATGGAGTGTAGTTGTAGCTATGTGAGTCCTAGGATATTAGACAGACAAGGTGGCTGAGGTAATCTCTTTTTTTGGACCAAGCTTTCAAGACCTTGTCTCTCTCACCAAGAGAAGTAGGTCCAATAAAAGAGATTACCTCACCTGCCTTGTGTCTCAGATTTTTTAAAGGTATTTAGACACTGTTTCTCTCAGCATTGCAACATCCAACTGACTTAAGTTCTTAAGTTCTATTTTCAAAAGTGACTTAGGCACTCAAGTCTCTTCAGCTCCTAATGGCGTAAGTCAGTTTTGAAAATAGAACTTATGAGCCCCTCAGTCAGTCGGGTGTTGCAATGCTGAGCAGAGCAATTCAAGTATCTTTAAAATCTGTGCCTGTATATGCACCATTTTTTTTTTTTTCAATTAAACTTCAATGTAATTTTGTAAAATTCTTAACGTAAATATATTTCTCACAGTTTAGGGTAACTGCACCTGTATTCCCCCTCCGTGGTTCCTTGAGGGCACCCACTTGGGTGGTTTCTGTCTTGGGTGGAGACCCATGTCTCTCTCCTTCCTGACTGGGGCTTTTAAGGATGCACAGCTCCATGTCTACACTGTGATATCCCCAGCAAGCCAGTTTACCTATAGGCCAGTACCTGTGCTTCGCTTTCTCTAAGAGAGCTATTAACAGTTTTGCCAGCTCTTACAAGTTACCACACAGCTCTTTCTAAGCAAATACATTTATTCTTAAAGTAAAATCATTACAGAGAAAATATAACAAACAGATTTAAATACACACTAAACCTAACAGGAGTCACCCATCAGTCTTATGGGGCCCTAGTAGCTAAAGTATTTCCTACTGTTCTGCAAAGGTCGGGCCCCCTCTTGGACAGAAGGTCCTGTCTGTTTGCTGAATCAGAGAGAAAGCCCTGTAGCAGTTTAAAAGCAGCCTTTTTATGCCAAAATCCATTTCTTTGTGTTAGCCTCTGAGAATAACCCCGATGAAGCTCTCCCATTGCTAATAATAATAGGAAATCTCAGTACAGTATATGCTTTAGTTTCATGTGCAATATGGAGACAAATTAATCTGAAAATTCCAAGTATTTTTGTGAAATACATAAAACTCTTACAAGCTCTTTCAGAATTTTCTATTTCCATTTTGAACAATTTCCAGGATTGCAAAGTTTAAAAAAAATTTACAGTTTAAAAAAATGAATAGATTTATAGTCATGCATTTGACAGGACAATGTCCTACTTTTTTTTTTTTTTTTTTTTTTGTCACTGATCTTTAGGTACAGTTTGTGTCTGAAAGCTTGAAAATAAGCAGAAGTTCATTAACCTCATGGTTTTACCTAATGTTATTGTGCAAGAATCATTTGCAAATGATTTTAACAAAGTAAACAGACTAAAACTATGACACTGAAATCTAGCTAGTCTCTAGGATTGCCAATTTTGGTTGGACGTATTCCTGGAGGTTTCATCACATGACATCTTTAATTAAAGATTAATCTTAATTCCTGGAGATTCCAGGACAGTCCTGACCTCTACGATAGTCTCTGAAAAGTGACGGTATAAAAATGACAATATAGATTTCAAGATCAAATATTTGTAGTTTACAAATGGAAAGATTTTTTGTAACTGCCAGCTTGCAAACTCAATCCTGGAGTCTGAAAGATGCCCTTAGTTGCTGTCATCTTGCACACTAACATCAGCAATATAGGTTCTGAAGGCCAAATTACATCCTCTGTGATACTTGTGTAATCCCGTTGCCTTCAGTGGGCTTGCACAAGTGTAAGAGAGTGGTTCTTTGGTTGGAATTTTATAACCAGGTGAGTTGATTCACAAGAAGGAATTAATACAAGAGTTTTCATTGCATAAAGGTGTTCAAATATTTCAATGATCAGGATATAAGAACCTAAATTGAATCTACTTCACTCTGTTGGCTCTGTAGTACTAACAAGAGTAATAAATATCAACAATTTATGTTCGTCATTCAAATAAGCAAATATGACTGAATATATTCAGGGAGCCAATGTACTGAGCAAGATTGTGCCATTTTATATAGCCACTTTTCATGTTGCCTGCAATAAGCGCTTGAAGTGATGTACAGCATTTCACAAAGAGTTTTCAAATAGTGATTTCTATTATGTTTAAAGTTAGTATTTTCTTTTTCTTCAGACATATTTCACATTTTATGCACAAAGTTCCTTTTCCATCCCCTCAGAGACCAAGAATTTTAGTTCAGGTAAGTTTAAAATCTTTCTTGCCTATCTACAGTATTGGTCATTTTATATGGCTGCTTGTATGTGAAAATATAGTACAGTTTTCTTTAAATATTCATATAAAAAAGAAGAAACATCTACAGCCAAATTCACAAATATTTCACACTTAGAAATAATTGATGTTGCATGTTTCCAGTTTAATTTAGGACTATAATAAAATATTTTCTTAGGCATTATATTTCATGAGGCATATTTGATTTTGTACTTTAAAAAAACAAAAAAACCCTATGTGCTAGTTAAGGGATAAATTGCAGAAAGCCAGGACGGCTATGCGAGTCTCTCATAGTTCTTGAAATATTTTCTTCTTTTTATTTTATTCGGCTTAAGCAAAAGTGAGATCTGTAGGCTAGACCTCTGGAGTATGTTCTTCATGACTACTTTTTTTTCAAAGGGCCTTATTCTGCCCCCTGCATGTGTGTTTCTCACTGATGCATACAAGAGTTATGCACATTCAAGAGGCACAATTTATGAAACTTACGACTAAGGCTACGTTTTAGTCACAGATATTTTTAGTAAAAGTCATGGACAGGGTCACGGGCAGTAAACAAAAATTCATGGCCCGTGACCTGTCCATAACTTTTACTATATACCCCTGACTAAAACTTGGGGGGTAGGGTTCCATGGGTGCTGGGAGGGGGACGGGTCTGGGGCAGACTCCTTACCTGCCTCCTGGGAAGCGGCGACCTCCAGCTCCTAGCTCCACGTGCTGCCTCCACTCCACCCCAAGGTCCGTCAGCACCATCAAAGGGAAAGCTTGAATCTGAAGTTGGCGTCTCAGGTTGGCACCTAGGTTACCAAACCCTGGAGCTGTACTATTCCACTTCTAGGTGTTTCTATCCAGGATTACCTTGAGATCCTGCAGCTGGAATCAGATCAGGCAGGTGGCCAGGGAGTCCCTTGGACCCGACACCTGCCCAGTGGCCTTTTGGAAGCTATGGGAATTCCTCTTGGTTTCCAGGTCCTACACAAGTTATTCCTGCTCTGTGTCCTAGGGGAGACATGGGGACTATACTCACCAGGTGCCATCTGTTTGTGAGTCCGGTACTGGGCTTGGCACTGAGCAGGAAGAAGTGGTTCAGGAGGAGCCTGCTGAACAGTTAACAGAGGAAGGACAGCTTCAAACTGTGCTGACTTCATTGTCTTCCTCCCCTGTTGAGGCAGTTTCCTTGGGAGGCATCTCACCCCCTCCAGCTGATTGTGGAGCGCAACAAGAGCTATTGAAGAGGGTTGCCTCAGGTTTTGGGATCCAGATGGAGGTGGTTATGGAGTCTTCCCATTGCCTCATTGACATTTTGGCTACTACCAGGCCATTGCGGGTGACCTTACCAATTAATAAGGCAATTTTGGGGCCTGTTAAGTCAATATGTCAGACTCTTTCATCCCTTTCTCCCACCTCAAGAAGAGCCGAAGGTAAATATATGTTCCTTCCCAGGTTTTTTCTCCATGAGAGGTCTTGAGGACTCCTGTTTTTTCCACCAATTTCCCTGGTCCTCAGGATAATGTCAAGGATTCAGGAGAAAAAGCTACGGTCATCATAAAAGTCCCTTGCTGGCTGAGCAATTTTATCTGTTGGTCTAGCTGCAGCTCTCCATGCGACCTCCCCTTCACCTCCTGGCCTGCCCAGACATAATATCTCAGAATCAAATTCTGATCTCCTCATACAAAGTAGAAAATCCTCCACTAGGAAGACTTATGCTTAAAGTAGAAGAGATTTTTTCCCTTTGGGCATTTATCGAGGGAGGGAGGGAGTGTTTTGGTGTCCATGCCCAGCAATACCGCCTAGCAGTGAGAGTCTGTGTCATCCAGTGGCGAGGGTCAATGGCCAGGGGTAGGGGAACCCGGACCCTCCCTGCTCCACTGGATTCTCACTCAGGGCCCAATGAAACAATAATTCAAAATGTGTGGCATAGTGGGTGGGCACCCCTATGCTTGCTCCCTGGGCTATTTCCTACTCTGGCTTTGGTTCCTCTGCTGGTGCCATTGGTTTACTGCTAAGTTTCCTCCAAGTGTCCTCTCTGATCGTGATCTGGAGGGTCTTCCTCTCTCTGTTGGGGTTCGTCATTGCCATCCTCCATGGTTGAGGGGCCTGTGGTGGCTTGACAGTGGGCCTGGCCCCTGCCATGTGGGGCCCCAGCAGCTTCTCGGCAGGAGCCTACATCACATAACTGCTCTCCTTCTCAGTCCACCTAAACTGGGCTGAGCTGCTCCCCTTTGAGCTCAACCTCCATTGTGTGCATGCACAGCAGGGGCGGCAGGGTGTGGCTTTCTGGGCCCAGAGCTGCTCCTTAACCCATCCTTCACCAGAGTGGGGCTTGTACATCCCATCACAGCAGCTCAGAATGATCTGGATCCAAGTGAAAGCACTGCTATCAAAGATCCCGGATTATGTGCTACTCCTGAAACAAGCAGGCCTGGCATTCAATTATTTCAAGATCCACCTTACAGCAATATCAACATGGTATGCACTCAGTCTTTTCACACCCAGCGGTTAACAAAATTCCTTAAGGGCTGTCTCCATATTTTAATTTCCAGTCAGAGACTTGGCTTCCTCATAAGACCTTAATATTGTCCTTCTGAAGCTCATAGAGCCTCCATTTGGGCCACTGTCCTATTGTTTCATATACCACCATACTATCAAGGTGGTCTTGTGGCCATCACCTTAGCTCAGTCAGTGAGCTCCAGACTTTCATGGCAGAACTGTCTTATACATCCTTCCAGAGAGACAGTGGTGTTGAGACCACACCCCAGTTTTGTCTCCAAAGTGGTCTTGGATTTTTACCTGAACCAGGTGACTTCCTTGCTAACCTTCTTCTCACACTTGATGCCGGGAATGAAGAAACTGCATAACTTGGATGTATCCAGATCTTTGGTGTATGACCTTAAATGGACCAAGTTTTTCCATTAGTCTCTCTGCTCTTTGTTACCATTTCTGGTCCATTTAAAAGCCAACTCATCTCTTTACAGAGAATTTCCAAATGGATCACACAGTACATTTCCACCTGCTACCGGCTGGGTGGCAAGCTTCTCCCTTCGAATATCAAGATACATAGTACCACAGCACAATCTGCATCTACCGCCTGCCTCAAAAACATTCAGATCTCTGAGATCTGCAGGGCTGCCATGTGGAGTAAACCACTGGCTTGTGTGAAACCCCGTGCCCTTGACATGGGATGCCCAGTTTGGGAGAGCAGTACTTCAATCATTGTTTGACTGATTCAGCTGATATTCCTCATTCCCACCATCCAGAGGGGATATTGCTTGCCTGTCACCTACAGTGGGATCCACATTGACACATACTCGAAAAAGGAAAAATAGTTACTTGTCCTACAGTAACTGTGGTTCTTTGATATGTAGTCAGTGTGGATCTTGTGACCTGCCCCTCCTTTCCACTTTAGGAGTCCTTAGTTAGTCTTTGATTTGTGAAGGAACTGAGACAAGGTCGCAGCCACTCTGCCCTTTATACTCTTGCATGAGGAGGGATAGAGCATGTGCCTGGCCCCAATGGACTGTGCTACACAAAACAAATTCTGATTTTGTTTGGATGTGCATCTACGGTGGGATCCACAGTGACTACAACATCGCGAAGATCCGCAGTTACTGTAGGTAAGAAATTGTTCTTTTCTGGCAGTGTAGTTCCTGAGTTTGATTACTGAAAGATACACTTCGCATTTTATATATAGGGTAATATAATAATGAAAATAATCTTCCTGTCTTCATTTTGAGTACATGTATGGTCTCGCTTGATGCCATTGTTGAAGTCTTTGAAAAGAGGATAAATGTATTAATAAATTCTTGGGTCAGATCCTCAGCTGGTATAACCTGTCTTAGTTCGAATAAAATAAATGGAGTTAAACTGATTTACACTAGCTGAGGATCTGGTTCTCTTTTCTTACAGAGAAGATGATACTTGGAAAAAAGTCTTGTAGTATCTGAGCTGTGGCTCCTCACTTATCCCAGAATATTAATGAATTGGAGCGTTAATAAACTTCCATTGAGTTGTTATGCAACGTTTTCATCCCTTTTTTAAGATAGGTAATGTGATGGATCAGCTTTCTGTTTAAGTGCAGGAGGCAGAGAAAAAGTGTCACCTATGACTTATCTAGAAATAAAATATAATGAATGATGATTTTGCATGTTATTTCTTCATTATTTTACACATGCCTGAGCTACATAATGTTTAATATAGACTTTTTTTTAAATGTTCAAATTATAATTGACTGTTGTACAATTTCTGTAAAATATTGTTAAGGTCCAAAATAAAAAGTATATATGATTTATTTATTTTTTTTATAGCTATCGCCACATGATAACCTGATTCTTAGTCAGCCAGTGTCATCACCTCTACCACTGAGGCAAGTAGAACAACAGCTCTGTTTAATTGTGAAACATACCTTGATCCATTAGTGACATGAAGCTTTAAAGCTTCGGAATATGAAGTAATTTTAACAGTCTACTAAATTTTGTAATTGATGTATCTGGCAGTGATTTGATCTTTTTTTTTTCTTTAACCAATTGGCTGTTTTATAAAGGCATGAATCTTAAGTCTTCATATTTTATAACTGTATCTGAAGTATTGTAAGTCACTCTTGCAACAATAACAAAAAGGTGTGTGTGTGTGTGTGTGTGTGTGTGTGTATATATATATATATAGGTACTTCATATTTAATTCTTCTCTCAAGATAGTTTGCCTTATTTTTTTAAAATCTCACTTGCTACTGCAGAAACCTCATAGTCCATACAGCTTATGAAAATCGTATGTTTTTTATATATATGGATAAAGTTCTTAAATGGGCTTTAATATCAGGCATAAGTTCCTGATTTAGTCAAAAAGTAGGTGGCCAATCAGTCTGAAAAGAACACAGAAGGTTAACTTTTTTGCACATTGAATTTTCTGTTCTGTTCTTGTTTGGTTTCTCTTTATAATATTTAATAGGGCCAAAATTCAAAAGTCTTCCTATCTGATGTGTCCATTGCAATCCTAGATTTTCATTTTTGACCAATAATCTCTTAAACATTTTACCTACACAAAACTTGCCCTAGAGAGCTGGATTCTGAGTGTTGTCTATGGGCTTTTGCTTTTATTTGGGCTTTGTTTTAATGTTGGCTTTAGAATCATTATTTAGCTATTCCCCATGTTGCTGTAACAGAAAGTTTATATGCTGTGTACTCAAACCTGAATGGTTGGGAGCCATAAAAACACAAGCCTGTTTGATAGGGAGTCAGACGCACCCAATACTTTTCTATCAGTAATTACTTTTCTGGCAGATTTTATCCTAAAATGAAGGTGGTTTTGTGCACAGTTGCTGACAAATGAAATAGTCTCCATCTGCAGCTGCATTTTGCCCCCTCCCCCTCCCTTGTATCAAATATCTCCAACCACTAGTGTGGGAGGAGTAATCTGGTGAAATGATGTGTACAGAAGGAGCAAAATGAAGTAGAGTTCAGGATGCGGAGAGAGATCTGTGTTATAGCTGCAGTAATGGTAAAGGTGTTGGCTTGTGTGTGGAGTGTATGTACTCTTAGCTTAACTTTTCACTTCCTTGCTTTTGTGGGTTTATGTCAAGTAAGTGTGTGTGTATGTGAACCCTAAGTGCTTCACAACAAAGTTATATGTATTTATTAATTCATATATTTTTATGTAAAATATATAATTTTTTCTAAATATTCATTTAAACAAAAATAGTCCATACTTTTTATATGACGAATAAACATGCTGTTAATATTGAATGTTAACTCACATGAAGAATTCATTTTTGACTGGGGGAGATAAAGATGTATATTGTTGTATAGTCCATGAAGAGCAGTTAACAATGTGAGAACTTTCTTTCTAGTAGAATAGCATTCACATAATAGCTATGTGATTGTAGCACAAACCTGAGGAACTGAGCATTTCCCATTATATTGAAGGGAAAATCACTAGACCCTCTGGCATTTGTTAGAGAATTACAGAACAGTTTCATAAATGTCACTGTGTCTGGGTATTAAAGTTTTCTTTAATGTCTGGGAAATATCAACACACTAATTCAAAGTATTAGTCACACATTTTAAAGTACTCTGTAATCTGAAGACATTGGTTAGATTCGTATTCAATTAAGTAAGACTATATTGTATGTAAAGCAGCTTTTATTATTTCAGCTTTTTAGTGAAATAATTTTACATCCTTTGAGTATGTCAGTGTGGATCCCACTGTAGGTATGAACGTGCCTCATGAGCATGAGATAAGAATCTTGAATAGCCCTGTGTGTCAGGGCCCACATTTGCCCTGTGTTTCATCATGTGCCCATGTCCGGGCATAAAAGGCAGTGCAGCCTTGACCCTCCTTCAGTTACCTCTTGCTGCCACTGGCAGAGATGGAACTTAGTGAATATTCAACCCGCTTGTCATTCATTCTGGCTAAGCTCTTCAGAAATCTTCCGCACTCTCATCTGTTTGCTCTAGGAAACAACAACAAACAAACATGACCCATCAGGACTTATTCTTGGCAGTTAGACCACCTCCCCTGTAGGGTAATGGTCTTAAGACCTATCCTTTCTGTGATGGACTAACCCTGTTAACAGATGTACATATCAGATGTCTCTTCTGCTTGGGTGAGAGCCATATACCAGACAGATGCTTGGTATGCTAACACCTTCTTCCAAGATTCTCAAGTCATGCAAAGCTCAACTGAAGTGCTGCTTGCTAGAGCAGTCTGTGAGAGGGTCTTCAGATCTTGAGGAGTCAGGTACCAGATCCAACCAGGTACTGGAGAAAATTACATCCATGAGTGCTCCCCTTCAGTAGACATGCAGTGCTCAAAGCCAGCACTTTGCCTGTTGCCCCTGAACTCTGGTTAGGTCAGTGTACTCCCTGTCCAGACAGCACGTGAACAAGCGGTCACAGTCCCACCTCAAGTCCTGCAAAAGCTGAGATGGTGGCTAGATCCTGAGAAAGCATGAAAGGAGTTCCATTCTTGATTCCCTCTCTGAAAATGACTCGTCACAGACCCACCAGGAATGGCTTGGGGAGCCCACCTGAGCCATCTGCAGATGCAGGAGTCCTAGTTCCAGGACATCTTGAAACTCCATTTAATCCTTGCAGAGCTCAGGGTTATCAAGACTGTTTTGTATGGCATTCCTGCCTGTTCTATGGAAGTCCAAGGTGCAGAGCTCAATTGACAATACATCTGCAATGCACTACATAAGCAAGCAGATGCTCAGTCATCATCCATCAGCCTATGGATATGGGCTCATCACCCTGGCATAGCCCCATTGACTCGGAACCTTCCAGGAGTCACAAATCGCCTAGCGGACTTGAGCAGACATTCAGTCACCAACTATGAGTGGTCCCTGCAGAAGTCATCATAGAAGGATCTTTGATCAGTGGAGGGAGTCCTGCAAAAGGCCTTTACTCCACCAAAGACAACAGCAACTATTTGAACTTTTGCTCCAGAGGCGGCATGAGCCTGAGTTTGTAGCCAGATGCCTTCCTGCTATAAGGGACTTAAGCCCTCCTTATATGCCTTTCCTCCCATCATCTAACCCCCAGGTTGATATTCAAGATCATATGGGACAAGGGGCGTGTTGATCCTCAGTGTTCCTTACTGGCCAATGCGGTTTTGGCTGTTGTACCTACTTCAGGTGTTTGCTCACCCCCCCCCCCATTCATCTCACAGCCTGCTCATACTCAAAATCTCAGAATCATGTCAGATACTGCAGCCAGACCCATAGTCATTGCATCTGGCTGCTTGGACTTCCATCAGTTAATCATTACCAAAAGAGACAGCTACTGACAAGCTCAGGAAATTCTCATACAAAGCAGAAAGTTATAGAAACAGTTTTCCACATGGACAGCTCAGCACAATCCAAACCCAGCAGAAGCCCTGATACCAAAGACCCTTGTCTGCATGCTACACTTGAGGGATGTTGCCTAACATTTAGCTATCTATTACTATCCAGTAATATTGGTCAGTCACACTCTGACACTATTGTGTTTGGTCATCTCTCACCCAAAGATATCCAAGTCCCTTAATGGTCTTCTGCGTACCTACCCACCAGTTAGACATCTGACTCCTGCATGGGATCTCAACATCATCTTGTTCTTCCTACAGCTCATGGAGCCTCTTCTTGAACTGCTGTCAAATTGCTGTTTATACCATCTTATCCTGAAAGTAGTCTTTCTGGTTGCTATTGCCTCAGCCAGAAGGATCAGTGAACTCTATGCCCTCATGACCGGTCCTCCCTGTACCTCCTTTCACAGGGACATGATGGTGCTGTGACAGCATCCCAAATTCATCCCTAAAGTGATTTCAGAATTCCACCTGAACCAGTTGATTGATCTGCTTTTCTTCGTCTGTGTCAAGTGTGGTTACAAGAAGGTACAGAAGCTACACACACTGCATTTCCCCAGGCTCTACTCTATTACACTGACAGGACCAAGCCTTTCAGGCTGTTTTCTCATCTCTTTGTGGCCATTTCCAGCCTTGTAAAAGGTCAAGTTACCTTGTCACAGAGAATCTCTCTAAGTGGATCACATGATGTATTTTCACCTGTTATCAGATAGCTGGCAAATCTCTTCCTCCAAATGTTTAGGTGCATACCACCAGAACAGGCAGCAGGATCAGCCTGCTTCAGGAATGTGCCAGTATCTGAGCCCTGGTCTACACTAGGGGGGGGATCGATCTAAGTTACGCAACTTCAGCTATGTGAATAACATAGCTGAAGTCGATGTATTTAGATCGAATTACCATGGTGTCTTCACCGCAGTGAGTCGACTGCTGCCGCTCCCCCGTCAACTCTGCCTGCGCCTCTCGCAGCGCTGGAGGACGGGAGAGTGCTCAGGGGTCGATTTATCGCCTCTACACTAGACGCGATAAATCAATCCCCACTGGATCGATTGCTGCCCGCCAATCCGGCGGGTAGTGTAGACATACCCTGAGATCTGCAAGGCAGCAACAGGGAGTAACCCACTAACCGTAGTCAAAGATTATGCCCTTGACTTAGTGGGTAGGACAGATGCCAAGTTTGGGATTGGGATAGTGGTGCTTCAATCATTATTAGATTCAGCTGAAACTCCTCATTGCCACCAGCCAGTGAGGATACTGCTTGCTAATCACCTAGGTTGCACTGCATGCTGACACATTTGAAAAAAGGACAGTTACTAACCCAACAACCGGTTCTTTGAGATGTTGGAGTCAGTGCGGATCCTCTGACCAGTCCTTCATCCCCACTTTGTGGAGTCCTTAGCAGAACAGCTTTGAATCATGAGGGAACTGAGGGGGGCGTCATGGATGCCCCACCCTTTATGCCCTTCCATAGGAGCCCAAGATGCATGTGTGGCCTTGACTGACACGAGAATTCAAAAGATTCCATTCTCCTCTGCTTGAAGTGTATGTACCGTTACAGTGGGATCCGCACTATGACTACAACATCTCAACCACAATTACTGTAGGATAAGTAGGTGGTGTGTTTTTTTTACTGGATAGTGAAACTAAATGAAATTGCCAAGTTTTTCTTATTAACAAGAATGCAAAAAATAGAAAAATGGAAAACTAAGTTTGCAATGTGTTTACAACACCCCAGCTTAAATTCAGTTATGAATTCTTTGTATTTGTTCATATTTTCAGTGCAGTATATTATAATATTTTTCTGCCTAATTGTTTGTTTGATTTTCACCAATGTTTTATTTTTTGTAACAGTGGTGGCAAGTTTTCTACACTGCTTCAGAACCTAGGGCCCGAGAATGCAGTAACTCTACTTGTATTTGCTGTAACAGAACATAAAATTCTCATCCATTCCTTACGACCGTCTGTCCTTACTAGTGTGACAGAGGCATTAGTCTCGGTAAGTAGCATTATCTCTTCCTAATCATATTTTTTAGTGAGAAAGAATATTGTTCAAATAAACTGTAAAACAAATATATAGTACTACTTCTGGGTTTGTGTTGTTTAGAAAATAGGGACCAGATTTCCCCTCTGAGATACCACAGAAGTAATTGAGGTTAAATGAGTTGAGGGTAGAATTTAACCCTATCTTTGGCTTTTGCTTATTGCAATATTGTGCCAGTCACTATCATATGTAGGCACTAAATGCACAAACTCCTTAATTTCCTAAATGGCCCCCCGGTAGGCCTATATTCTTTGTTTCTACCCTCAGAGGGCTTGTAGATGTATATTATTTTTATGTCCTTCCTCTCACAGACCAGTGTTAGTGCCTCTACTGAGAAATGGCTAGTATGCAGAAGATTTCTGTTTTTACAGATTAAGAAGACTAAAAATTAAGAAAAATTAAATTGCCTTTTTAATTGACAGCAGCTATTTAATATTAGAGTTTACAATTTCAATCATATGCTATTACTTTTCTTGTTAAATGTTTTTATAATGTGGAAAATAGTCTGAGATTGTATCCTTCTATAAATGTTAGTTGAATATTATGTTTGTTTGTTTTTTAAAGATGATATTTCCTTTCCATTGGCCATGCCCATACATTCCTCTTTGCCCCTTGGCACTGGCAGCTGTGTTAAGCGCACCATGTCCATTCATAGTAGGAATTGATTCAAGATACTTTGATCTGTATGATCCCCCACCAGATGTTAGCTGTGTTGACCTAGATACCAACACCATTTCTCAGTAAGTATTTATTACTGATTTTCTTGTATGGTTGTGATATTTGTTTTATTTCCTGTGGCAAAAACCTGAAAGATTCCATTTGACGTTTGTTTTTTAGCCATTATGTTTCAATTGTGTAGCAGCATCTTAACACTATTTCTTCTATGATGGGTCTGCTTCTCTGGCCAGAAGCAACAGCTGATTGATACTTCTGTCCAATTCAGCAGAAAGGAGGCAGAGTCCTCGTTTACCATCATCACTAGGCATCATCTATCGGTCTGTCTATATATAGCATAAGTAGTTAAATTCAAAACTCTGCTACACCCTAAAAATTATGGACTGAACACACAAACTGGATTTATGGCTTATTACTAGGCTTATTCTGTAACACACTAACCCCTTCTTTTTTCCTACAACTGCAAAGGTCTTAATGGACCAGTTTGCCTTGAATGGTCCCTTAGACTATATGCTAACTACTTATGCTAAACCATCTGTTCCACCTTTTAAAAATGTTAAACTGTATTACTGGCACACGAAACCTTAAATTAGAGTGAATAAATGAAGACTTGGCACACCACTTCTGAAAGGTTGCCGACCTCTGTTCTAGACATTTGCAGGCTAAATGGGGCCTGGACAGGCTAGAGAGATAATTTGGATGTTGCTGAAACAAAAAATAGGTCTGTGTATCTTTGTGTATAAATCCAGTGTCCACGTATCGTCCACCAGTGAGAACTTTTGCTCTGAAAAAATTAAGCTTGGTACGGTGTTCTGGGATAACCCATAAAGATGAGACACTCTATTTGAGCAATATTGTCCTAAGGATAGAATTTGAATAAAATGATTCAGAATTAGAATCCTAGAGTATCAGTGTTGGAAAGGACCTCAGGAGGTCACCCAGTCCAACCCCCTGCTCAAAGCAAGACCAATCCCCAACAAAATCATCATTAAAACAAACTAATACTAAGTTACTCTAAAAAGACCTTTGGAACTATTGTGTACTTAATAAAACTTTATATAACTTTATATAATACAAAAGTTTTAAGACAACAAAAATCAGAAGGAAGCAGTATTCATCAAATATCAGTTAAATATATATGTAGGTCATAAATTTTAAGAACAGTCATTTTTTTTTATACCAAAAGTCTGATCAAGTTTATTTTAATGTTATCCGACTGATAGCTTTTCTTGTCAGTATCATTTTCATTTATTTTTTAACTAAAGAAGCTGGTGAGTTCATTAACCCTTCTTTGTTTTTAATTTATCATTAATAATTATAGAATGGTTATCTGTTTAATTTTTAGTGCAAATTTATGGCCACGATTAAAAAAAAAAAAAAATTTTGTGAATAAAGATTGTGTTAAGGCACCTATGCTGATCTGAGATTTTGTACAACTCTCCTCTACTCTGCATTTTTGGCAGTCAATTGAGAATGGATTGTGATGATCTGTTTTTTGTTGTTTTTTTTGGTTTTTTTCTTTCCTTTTTTTTCGGGGAAGGAAGGGTTCCATAGAAAGCAGCATTTCTTTCCCACTGCTGTCTTTTTATGTTAATATTTTAAGTTTTCTTTACTTTCAGGCTTGTTGATTCAGCCTCTTAGCTTCTGTTTCTCAGTATTGCTGTCTTCATGTTTCTCCTGGCAATTACTAGTTTCAGATGCATTTTTTTTGAGCATGTGAAGTCTGTGGATATCATGTACATAAACTGTTTGGCAAAAAGCTGATGGACAAATGGTTGAGATTTTTGTGGTTTTGTGCCTTTTGATATGGTCTAAAAGACTTGCCACTGCCCTCTGTTGACTGTGAAACAGTGCAACTTTTATATCACCTCAACAGCATGTTGTATGTGGTGAAGTGTGAAAAATCAGGACAGGAACCTATATAAGGAAAAAGCTCCAAATATTGGGACTGTCCCTATAAAATCGGGACATCTGGTCACCCTAGCGGTCACATCTACCTCAGCTCCCAGCAAGGTGGCTTTCACCTCATGTATTAATTTATCCAGGTCATTGTGTAATTTCAGTCATCGCATCATTCCAGTCATTTCCACCTTCCAAATCTAGGTCACCATAATTTAGAAAATAACATATATAGTTGCCATATTTCATAATATTTAAACCATTCCTGTTCTGTGCAGCAAAACCATTTTTAAACTTTATGAAATAGAAAGTCGATAAATACAGAGCACAATAAATAGCATGCAACCTTTTTACCTCTTTAAATTGCAAAGGTTGTGGCTACCAATAGGGCATGGCAATCAAGGTTTTTTCGTTCGTTTGGTTTTTTTGCCGTGGTTTCTGGGCGCAGTCCTTGAGCTAGATCGTTTGAAGTAAAATGTTTAAGCCCTACTGTGCATCATTGGCTGTGTGTACTTCAATGACCTAGAAGTAAAATAACAAGAATATTGAGGTGCCCCAGTGGAAATTTCTGGGAAAATATATTTAATCTCTGCCGACACTATGGTTGGCATTAGGTATTGTTACTAATACTCTGTTTTCATGTGCTATAAATGCATTACTATTTCTATCTTTTTAAAGCATAATTTCTCCCATCACTCTTGGGTTTGGCTCAGAACGTGTGGATAACCAGTTGGATAACTATGTGACCACATCTCCATACAGTAAATGAAATGCCTACTTTTCCCTCCCTTGCTCAAAAGACCGTTCTTCATGTAGTGAATTGTGAATGCACACTCATTTTTATTTATACATCTAGGATTACATCCTTCTGGATATGACCATGTGCAGAAATACATTTTCCGTTATTATTTTTATTTATTTAGTTGTATTACCGTAGCACCTAGTCATGGACCAGGACCCTATTAAGCTAGTTGCTGTAGAAACATAGAACAAAAAGATGGTCTCTGAACATTAATACTTTTCTTCTTCCCTTTTTAGAACTGGAGATAAGAAAACTATTTCATGGAAGACCTTACCAAAGAAACCTTGCAAAAATCTAATGAACACTTTAAATAACTTGTATCAACAACTGGCAGAATGTGAGTGGGGGAAGTATAAAACAAGATTTTCACTAACTGTGGTACATTGTAGCTAATGTTAACAGATTGGTAGATTTTAGTTACAGTACAGTTTGCTGCAGGCATCCTTCACGATAAGTATCACAAAATGTTTTACAAAAAGGAGAAGTTTTGCATAAACGTAAAGATTAGAAATAATCACAGTAAAACCTCAGACTTACAGACACCTCGGGAATGGAGGTTGTCCGTAACTCTGAACAAAGTACAGTTCGGGCTCCGGATCCAGCAGCTGACACTCCAAGCCAGGTTTCGGCAGCAGCGGAGGTCCTTACTCAGTGCTGGCATGAGTTTGCAAGACTATCCCCCTGGAGGGGGTGAGGGACTGAGAGAGAGAGAGAAAACAGCATGTTCCCCTCCTGGGAAATGGGGGTGAGGGGAGTTTAAAAACAGCCCATCCCCTTCCTTGGGAGGTGGGGGGAAGGGGTGAAAGCGGTACAGACCCCAGTGCTGCTCCTACTCCGGCTGGCTGACTCCAGCTGCCTTGGGCTGGCAGTTCTAGCATCTTGCTGCAAGTGGCTGCTCTGTACGTGCGGGTGGGGTGGGGTGAGGACAGGCAGCCCAGATGTGCCTACCTTTAAGATGCAATAAAGGTACAGTACAGATTTGCTTTTTTTGGGGGTCACTGCTGCTGCTGCCTGATTGGTTATTTCCGGTTTCGCAAGGTGTCTGGTTGACCAGTCAGTCCATAACTCTGGTGTTCGTATCTTTGAGGTTCTACTGTAATTGGCTTTTGGGGTGGGGAAACATCAATAGGGATGAAGCACTAGGGAAAGGACATCTCGTAAGTGAAGAGTCATGAGGAGGGGAGACAGAAGAGCAAAAAGTTGGCCAAGACCTATAAAGCTATTGACAGATTGCACATTACAGACCACCCAATTGTCCTCATGCCTTTATCGGACAGTTGGGGTAGTTTGGGGCACACAAGCTAATAGTGCTTACTATCCTGATTCTCCATTGCGCCATTCCTACGCATAGTTTTATTGTGACAGTTACAATTTTTGTATTCTTGGGGCAGCTGCCCAGCCCCTGGTGTAGACAGGGCAGCCTGAGGGTTATGCTAGGGCTGCTGTTGTGAGGCTGGTAGTGGTGGTGAAACTACAATAGCTGAAATCCAGTGTACACGGTTGCCACTCTTCTCCCTCACGCTCCTCCCACGCAGCCAGTGCCAAGGGTCATGAGTGGGACTGCGTAAAGCTTTGCTGCTGGGGTCTGTGGTAGCTATGTTATGTACATTGAAAACTACCATTTTTAGAAGACTGATGTGCACAAGCAGGAGATGAGGTTAGAGCGGTAATATGGACCAAATCCATAGTTTTGAAAATCAGGAAGGAAATTTTTTAATGGAACTGTTAGGAAACCAGGTGATGTGATGGAGGTAATATGACCCTGTTCCATGAAGTGAGAGGGAAATCTTAGCAGCATTTTGAAGTTCCTGACAATTAAAACCAAATCCAAATCCCATTAAAGTCAATGGGAGTCTTTCAATTGACTTTAATGGGCTTTGGATGAGGGCCTTAAAAAGCAGAAGTGGCTGAAAGTCATACAAGACTAAATTGCACTGGCAGAGATAGCAAGTGGTTAAGGCATGGATTAGAATAGGAAGGGGATGGAGTCGGTCCAAAGCAGGCATGTTTAATATGTTGTAGAAGTTAATATACCTTAGCCAAAATCTTAAAAAATGGGCATCTAAAGTTAGGGTGGGTGCTCAGCACTTCTGAAAATCAGGCCACTTACTTTTGGGCCTAAATATATTAGGTTCCTAATTTTAGACACCCATTTTTAACAATTTTGACGATCGAGGATATCCGAAATTAATAATGTTTTCTATTGTTCAGAATATACTAAAAACAGCATGCTGCATGAATGGCAGTATGTATTATTTAAGATTAAACTATTGTGAAGATCATATAGTTTCCTAATGGTTACATATAACCTTACAGTCGGAAAAGGATTTTCTTAGCAATTTCTAAAATACGTATACGGTCTGTATAATATAGAATAAAATGGATTCCTTCTTGAATTGTCACCAAAGTCTAAATTCATATAAGCATGGTTTCTAATAGAGACTATGGCTGCAACCATAATGTGTTGGAACAGTGGAATACAATATTGAAACCATATTTCTGTTCCATATGGGCACCATTAGCATGTTACCACTCTGTGTGAGTGGGGGAAAGAAAAGCAGAGAAGCCTTGGGAATCAGGGTCCTAATGGCTTTGTATGGACACTAAAGACCTAAAGGCACCTTTCATAAGAGTAGGGATTTGTGCTAGTTTCCTTTAGCAAAGTGCCCCCATTTCTCCCTACCCTCGTTGTGCAGTGTACTGTGCTCCTGATGGTTGCCATATGCATTTCAATGGTTTTGTGTGTATATATAGTGTCAATAAAGCTCTTGCTGGCACTTTGGGAAAGAAGGCATTCTAAAATATATATGCATCCCACATGTGTGATTAACATATTCTTAAAAACTCATTTATTGTGCCAACTAATTGTATACATTTCAACGGATTCCATAAATTACCCTTTTTATTAGCATGTCACTCAACAGTGTCCATACCAATTCTGTCTTTGTTGCCATAGTAACTGTACTTACAAGGTAAATGTGTTTGTCTCTCTGCCTCTTGTAAAACCCACAGACTTGTGATTTATGAGCTGTCACGCTGAATTAATCATCATACTTCACTATTCTATTTAAATCCGATATAGAATATTATAATAGTAGATTCACTTATCACCCAATAAGATAAGAAGGAAATCATAACTTTGGTCAACTCTGAGAATTTTTTTGATCTAGGAGAGTATTTTAACACTATTGTTGTTCACAGTGCAGCAAAGACCAAGAGAAGATGCATTAATGGAATTAACAATGAATGACTATGATTTTAATTCGGGGAAGAAGTTGCATTTGTTAGATATGGAGATCCAGGAGGCATTTCTTTGTTTCATGGCTTCATTATTAAAAGGTTATAGGTCATACCTAAGGCCAATAACACAGGCGCCTTCTGAGACAGCAACAGATGCAAGTTCCCTCTTTGAACTACAAGGTAAAGATTCATATTCTTGATTTTTAATCATAAGCTAATAAAATATGCAAAACCTATTTTTCACTGGAGTGATGAAGAAGAAGAAAACATTTTCATGTTACTGTGCTGAATGGAAAAAATCAAAAGACGATGTAATGGTAGTGGGCAAAAATGATATGTTGCCACTGGCAAAACAGTACTGAAAAGATTTTTTAAAAAGTATTGAAAAGATGTCTAGTTGATAGTATTTGTTAACACAATAATAGAGACATTTCATAACAATTGCTAGTTTTTAAAGATAATTGTTGTAGAACTTCTGTAACCATTATCCTATTTGTTAGTGAAATACGTGCTGTTTCCTTTGCTTCAAAGTGTTCTTACATGCATATACTTTGTTTTATAGGGTTCTTAAAAAGTCGAGATCGATCACATCAAAAATTCTACACATCAATGACCAAAACTCAAATGTTTATTCGCTTCATTGAAGAATGTTCCTTTGTTAGTGATAAGGATGCAAGCCTTGCATTTTTTGATGATTGTGTAAATAAAGTAAGTGTGGTTTTAGTACGTTTGTAGTACTTGATTTATATTTTTTCCATTGCTCACTTCCACAGGTACTGTAGATAGCGTAATATGTTTGTATATAATTGTAATAAGCTTGATATAGCTTCATTATAAATTATTTCCATTTCTCCTTTTTCTTTTCTGTTCCACTTCTGTTTTCTGATGCCCTAGTGTAACTGTTACTCTAGGGTCACTTTCCACCGATGCTGAAGTGGAAATTCGGGTAAGTAAATAGCTAGATAGCCCAAGTATTCAAAAGTGCATCTGCAATGCTCTGTGCATGCATGCAGGTTGTGATTTGACCATGCACATACATAGACATTTTGAAAGTTTTGGCCCATATTAAGAAATATGATATTCCTAATAATTTGAAGAGTTGTTCTTCCTACAGTTCACCAGCACAATACCACATTCCTTAAATAGTAGTTTAGTTTTCATAGGATGTATGATATTGTTTGGAACTGAATAGTATCAATTAGTTACTATTTATTTTTATACAGTAAACCTAAGATCCACTTGATCTTTGCTAACATTGGGTTGATTTCTTTTAATCAATTCTACCTCAGCACTTGCAGCTTTTCTAATTTATTAATTTTAAAAAGTTGTTTTAGTACAGACCCTCTGATGTATAATGAGAACATTTATCTGTATCTTTATTCTTTATACTCCTAGGCAATAACAATTATATATGGTTCCCATAAATCATAGGCCTCCTTCCTGTTGTAGCTGTTTTATATCTAATTCTTTTATTAATATTCTACTTTTACCTGTGGATATTTCTTAATAGGCTTGCTATCAAATGTCTTGGATATCTTGAATGGAATTCTTCAGCTAGCACAATACATTATTATATATTTTGAAAAATCTTTATCAAGTTTTCTTATGACACTTTTGTGGGTAGCATTAATTTAGCATCATGGCTTCATGCTGCATTTAATGGAATGCTCTCTGCTGCGGTAGTTTCTTATTGCCAGGCTGTTCCCATATCTCTAACACACACAGAAGAGAAAAGATAATTCTGTCAAGGGCATGTGGGAGTTCTCCAGGATTGTGAGTGGTGTCTTTCAGCAGGTTATTGACCAGTAGCTATTGACCATAATAGAGACATTTCATAACAATTGCTAGTTTTTAAAAGATAACTTTTGTATAACTTCTGTAACCATTATCCTACTTGTTTGTGAAATACGTGCTGTTTCCTTTGCTTTACTAATTTCTATTTTAATCCAAATCAACTCAAATTATTAATTTAAAGTGGATTAGTTAAACCACATTAAGCCCCTACGTGAAAATTCTTATTCAGAATTAAAGTAGCCTTAATTCAGTTTATCTTAATTTGTTTCCAAAGTGAATTAAACTAAACTGAATTAAGGGCTACTTTATGTGGACACTCTTATTCAGAATTAGATATTTAATGTGGTTTAATCAATCCACTTTAAATTCACACTTTTAGTTAATTTAGAGTCATTTTTCTGAGTTCCCCATGTAGACAAGCCCTAAGGTTAGCTTTTTGGAGAAGGTCTGAATGCTTTGCTGGATTTGGCTCATAGTGGCAGGTCGTTTTACAGCCAGAATGCTGAACTTCCCATGTCAAAGTAGGTTCAAGTTTACTGCGTCATTTGCAGAAGTAAATTTGTTTAGCCTAAGTACCACCCTGACATTAAGCCCAATCTCTGTTTTAGTGCATACGGTTGACAGTTCCCAAAATAGTGCACATGCACTCAGTTGCCATGTTATGGCTTTGGTACAGGCAAAACACTTATGTACGCGCTTTTACTGATGAAGTTAGTTCCATGTGCTAAAGTGGGTGGGCAAAATTGGCTTGATCCTGACTGAACAGTCGACCTCTTATTTTCTGCATTATGCTAGAAGAGTGTGTATCTGTTTAGGAAGGATTAAATTGCAACCCACCATTTTTAATATTATTTGGCCATAGTGTACTGTAACAAAAAGTTCCTGTTAATATTGTCGGAAATATAAGACCTGCTTGTTGTCTTGCTAGGTACCTGGAACATTCTGTTCTGGGACATTGATGTATAAGCAATGCATGCTGTTGTCTAGGATTTCCTGTAAAGTAGGTCACCTGCTGTTTGTTCCATGGGAATTAATGTTGAAGATTATTAGAATAGTTACTTGTTAGGGGGCAAAGCACAGGAAAGTCTGACTGAAGAATCCGTACTTTGAAAAAAAAAAAATCTGAGAACAGCTCTGACTTATTGTGCGGAAAAATTTGATTGGTATTTTATAAAGTGTAGTAATTTTGCATAATTCTCCTTTTCTGCTTTTCCAGCCTTAGGTCAGTTTTCAAAAACAAATTAATAAAAGAAAGCATAATTGTACATGTTTCTAGACCATGGATTGATTTAATTAAACATTTATGTTAAACATTCAAGATATCTTCACAATTTAACAGCAAAAATCTTTAACGGCTTCCTAGTGAAGCATGTGACCCATGTTAAACTTTTTAAGAAAGGAAAATTGCAGACAGACAAGAATGTACTCTAGTGACTAACGCTGCTGAGCAGCATTCAGATCTAATTGCAGTGCGGACTAATTGTGTGTCTAATGTTAAATAGGGCTTTTATTCAAAATGAGATGATTATACAAATGCCAAGTTCACTCTGTTACATTTCATTTTATTTTATTGAATGGTTTCAGTGTGCATATAAATCAGTGTCTTAGCTAAAATTATTATTTGTTCTGGGAGTTCAAACAATACTCTGACGGAGGAACTCTTACGTTGATGCTGCCACTATACAATCAGCAAATAGTCTATGCAGGTCTTAAGACAAAGCAAGAGGTTCTACTTTTAGAAAATAAAATAAAAATCAGTGTGTTTGAGTATAAGGCTGGGAGCCTGGAACTCATTTATTCCTGTCCTAGTTCTTTCTCTGCTTCATTCTGTGGGCAACCTGTCTACAGTACGTCTGTTTCCAATCTCTAAAATTAGGATAATACTTACTGTCTCATCAGGATGTTGTGAGAATAAAAGTCTTACACAGTGCTTTATAATCCTTGCATTGCGTTTTTTGTCCAAGAATCTCCATGAACTTTACAAAAGTGGGCAGCTACTTCTAAAGATAGGGAAACTGAGGCACAGAAAAATTGTATTACACACCTAGGATTTGCTGATCTCCATGGAGTAATTTCTCCCAGCCAGACCTTTCTCAATAGGATGACTAGATCCTCACAAAGGGATTTCTTCAACTTCAGAGCAATAGTAAGGACCTTTTACACTGTATTCCTGGGCCCCTGTACCCCTGATATTGGTTTTGGGTTTATGATATAAGGCTTACTAAAATTAAAAATGCAAGAACTATACTATAGGAAAATCAACAGTTAGCTGGGTTATTCTCCTCCTTCCCATCCGATAACCAGATATTTATATTGTCCATCTGTCCATGGCTGGAACAGTACAAAGGTACCTGTGTGGTTGTCTTTGAACACAACTGAATGATGAGGTTGCCTACCACCATCTTGTTCATCTTTAAGATAACCAATTTTATGGTATGTACAACTGGAACCAGTATGATGGCCCTGTTCCAAACCCCCACCATGGGAGCATCTCAAGTCAAGGCATAGTCTCTTATTCATCTCAATTTCCCCTACACAGAAGCAGTTCTTTATGGATTATCTATTTTGTATACTAAAAGGACATTGCTACTTAACTTGCAATATTGTGGAAATTATGAATTCCACTATATTAGGCTTCCACTGCACTTTTGACAATGGGAGCCCCAATATGTGCAGGGTTGACAGTGGGAGTCCCACGCAGCCAACCACAGAAGACCCCACTCTCAGCCCCAGGCAGCCAACAGCAGAAATTCACAGAAAAGTAATAATGAACTTTATTACCACAAATAATAAGGTCCATTATTATTTTTCCGGAATTTTCCTTGGCTTGTCTGCAACTCAGCTGCAATTTTTGACTACTATCTCACAATTCAAGTAGGGCCTTAGACATTGCTAAATTGTTTCACAAGATTTCATTTTTCCTGAAACAATTCAGAAATACTTCAATCCATATAAATTACTGAGTTTAACATACTTTATTGCTGAAACCAAAAATAAAAACTTGTTTCTGTGGTTTCTTTAAATATTTCTAAAGATTTTAAATTATCAAGTAAAGTTTATTTCTGCTTTTTAAAGAGCCATATGTTATTGCTGTTCACATGATTAAATAGCTAATCCTCTCAATCTGTCTCATGCAGTAAAATGCATAATTAAGAGCATCTCTAAGTACCAAAAAAGCTGTTTTATCAAATTTTAAATGTTTTCAAGGATCCTTTCAAAACTATATTATATATGTATCTGTTACACAGTAAAGAGAGAAACTGTGAAATTATTTTAATTTTATGTTGCTGGAGTAATCAGCTTTTTCTGTACCTGAATCTACATGTACAGACTTCCAGGAATCGACAGTGTCAATTTGTAGGTTTCATAGTTTAAGTTCAGCAAAGTATTTTTCTATAGAAAAAATGCCTTTTGCTAAGCTTTTAAAAAACAGGCATTGTAGTCAGTGACAGTTTAGCACAAAAAAAGCCCGGGTTCAGAGCGTATCATTTTCCTAGTGTTGTATGTTTAGGATGGTACAAGGAGTTTTGACTTGCAGGATGCATGGACAAATTGTTTGTTTCAGTGATCTCCAGTTGAAATCTAGCTCAGGCTAGTAATTGACAGCCTGCGTGAAGTGACTCAGTAAGTTGTTTTATTGGTATTATGGTGTTGACCACAATATATAGGAAGACAAAAACCGTACCAAATTGTAAATTCATCAGAATAGTATCTGAGCCCAGTTTCTAGGGGACATATTACCTGTTCAGTCTCCATTCCTATTGACTCATTAGCTTCCTTGCAGAGAATAGACTGCCTACTCATCCCTTGGAGAGGTCCCTCGAGGTCAGGCATGCAGCAGCTTAGGGAAGCCTATACTGCTGCTGCTCATGGTATGCTTGTGTGCATAAACAGAAGAGTTCAGTCTGTAGGCTCTTCAGTTTGGCACTTTTGACCAGCACTACATTTTTGGCTTTAAATGTACTTTTAAAATATATTAATTATAATTAGTGTGAATCGTCCTGAATTTTAGTGCAGGTTTTATTTATTTAAAATCTGTATAAGCATAGTGCAACCAGCTGCTGTTGATACATGTTTAAACTTGAGATTCCTTTTTTAGGGGAGTTAACGGAGAAAAACATTTGCACTTTGTTTCAGCCAAGTACAGCTCTGAATCCGGATTAGATAACGTGCCCTTGCAATTTCTGATATAATGATGCTTAAAGTGGGCTGGAAGACGATGATGTTTACTCTTCCAAAAGAGAGCAAGAGCACATTTTTAGATCATTGCATTGAATGTGAAGTAGGTGTCATGGTATCTGAGTTGAACACAGCAGCTGCAAAAATTGAGCATTTTCGATGTCCTAGGAAGGAGGCTGACTTCCCCCTAATGTCAGTTCATTGATGTTGGAGAGGTGCATCACGTTACCAACAACAACAAAAAAAAGTTGCAAGGACAGAAAGCCAGGGTAACTAATTTTTACAAAAGAGACAGTAGCAGAGGTTGTTGATCTGACCAGTCAGCATTTCTTGCAAGAGAGAGTTTGCCATCCAAACACAGTAAAAGTGCAGTTCCCTTCTGTGTCTGTGATAGGTAGGGCCCTACCAAATTCACAGCCGTGAAAAACGCATGAAATCTGGTCTCCCCCTGTGAAATCTGGTCTTCTGTATAATTTTACCCTATACTATACAGATTTCATGGGGAAGACCAGTGTTTCTCAAACTGGGGGTCCTGACCCAAAATGGGGGTATCAAGGGGGTTGCAAGGTTATTGTAGTGGGGGTCACTGTATTGCCACCCTTACTTCTGCGCTGCCTTCTGAGTTAGGTGGCCAGAGAACAGCAGCTGCTGGCCAGGCGCCCAGCTCGGAAGGCAGCACCCTACCAGCAGCAGCCCGGAAGTAAAGGTGGCAATACCCTACCAGGCCACCCTTACTTCTGTGCTGCTGCCTTTGGAACTGGGTGGCTGGAGAATGGCAGCTGCTGGCTGAGGTTCCAGCTCTGAAGGCAGCATCACAGAAGTAAGAGTGGCAATACTTTGACCTACCTACAATAACCTTGTGACAGGCCCCCCCTGCCCCCCGCAAAGTCCCATTTTGGGTCAGGACCCCTACAGTTAACACCCTGAAATTTCAGATTTAAATATCTGAAATCATGAAATTTTACAATTTTAAAAAATCCTATGAATGTAAAATTGACCAAAATGGACCGTGAATTTGTTAGGGCCCTAGTGATAGGATTGAAGACTTTGTAAGTGTTACAGTTTATTAGTTGCTGGTGTTATGCCTTCAAAGTGCAGTCAGACTCATTTCAGATGAGTTGTTGGTGCTTTTATCCCCAGTGTATTTCTTCCAGTTTTCCCTTTCAACGTTCTGTGGTGTGTTTTGTGTAAACACAATGCACTTGGCCATTAGGATCCTGACTGCAAACGGTATGAATTTGCTGCTGAGCATCTGTAGCTCCCATTGACTGTAATGGGAGTTGGGGGTGCCGAGCGCACCTGAAAGTCAGGCATAGGGACTTAATGAAGCTTTTGTCTCTCCTTGAAGTGGATAGATTTACCATCCTTCTTGTGCAGTATTCATAGAGAAATGCATGTTTAAAGGAAAAGAATATATCCTCCTACAGATCCGGTATGTGTAATAAGCTTATTAAAAGCAGCTGAAAGCTCACACAGTAGGAGGCTAAGTTTAGGTATGTGCTCAATCACTGTCTTTGAAGGAGAAAAGACTGAGGGTAAAAACCCAGTACATTGTCTTACAGCCAAGGGAGCCTGCCATATACTTGACATACATGATGAAGGTATATGGCATGACTTTAATTTTAATTGCAGTCCCCTTCTTGTTCTTATCGCAGTAGTTCGTTTCACAGCCACACAGCCATTCATGTAATTTAAATGTTGGTGTTGGGCTAATAAAATGTGTCCCGGGTGAGAAATAGTAATTGAGTAGCTTGTTTTGAGAACCATCGGAAATTCTACAGTTTCCAGCGCAATTGCTGCTGACGCACACAAACGATTCAAACTGTAATGCCAAGAAGATCTGTTGGTATGTGGTAAAAATTCTTTTTTTATTCTTCTTCTCTTCTCTCCAGTGGAACAACCACACTTCCTTGTAAGAATGTTTCTGTGGCTCAAGGAATGGAAAGAAAAGCTTTCAGTAATATTGCTAAGCCACCTCTGCTTCCTTTTGGTTCTTGAGGAAAACAGCGACTTTTGTTTTGCCTAATTGAATGTTACAACTGAGTCCGTTTCTTCCTGTCTAACAAGGAGCAGAAAGTTTGAGCAACATCCGTTACTTTGGATAGGTCAGATGCCTTAAATCTGGCATCTCTTTAAATATGTGTACGCTAAGCAGACAAAGATTTGCTAGTTTATATCAATTACAGAAGTTAATTACTATGTAAGGAACTAAAATTGCTGTGCAGAGCTGTCTGTTCTCACTAAATTACACTATTTGGGTCAGGTTTCTGTTACTAGTCCAGTTAGCGATCAAGTTGGAATAGAAGAATAGCTGTAAATTTTCATATTGGAAAATTAAATTGAAGCAATTTCTTCTGTTTGCACACAAGTTTCGAGTGGTTTACCTCTGAAAGATGGTGTTCCTCACAAAACCAGCTGCTCTGGACAGCTAAAGGGATCCATGAGGAAACAAAATGGCCATGAGCTTATTATATTAATGAAAAATAAATTTGTCACTAAACAGATAAATGTTCTGAGATGGCTATCTCAAAGGTGACCATCAGGTCGGTGTTGGATGGTTTGTTTGTAACTATTTTTAGCACTTCAAGTGTCAAAAGGTGTTTTCTTAGCAGCATTCCTTCCCTGGTTTGGGGGCTGTCACATACATTTAGACTGGAAAAAGGCTTTAGCAAAAAGGCGCATCAACATGACATAGCTAGTCCTCATTTAACCTCCCCCCAACAACTGTGCCTCTCAATCATCACCTTGCCAGGAGTTCCTAGCTCCCAAATACAACCCTTTGATGCTAACATTTCATACTGTTTGCCTGTGCTGTGCAATAGACTTATGTTAATTTCCTGTAACCAAATATAACTTTGACACACACTGTTCTTGTAATTAAATTTCTGCAGGTAGATATGGACAAGAGTGGTGAAACACGGCTTATAGAGCTGGATGAGTCCTACAAGAGTGAACACACAGTTTTCATAACACCACCTGAGATCCCTCACCTACCTAATGGCGAAGAGCACCCTTTGCAGTACAGGTACTCAAGGGAACAGCATAAAATACTTGCAAACAACAAAAAAGTGCCCTGTTGCCTTTCTACAGCTAATTTATAGAGCTGTATTGTGATAGCTATAGAATACAACTTTTCCAGCCCCACAATTTTTCATTCTGTAAAAAAATCTTACATGTGAAAAGCCTGCTGTGCCAACTGAATTGAAGCTTTAATGACTTATTTGTGTGGCCATCAAATTACTTTATTCAGTATTTTAATTTTAGTCACGCTGTCTGTTAATATTGATATCTAAATTTTAAAACTGAACATTCAGGGTCAGAGTCTGCAATTTACAGAAGACCTCTTGTAAAATAGCGTCCATCAGCTCCCATTGATTTCAGTACAAGATGAGGATGCTTATTTCTTTGCAGGAGACACTGTATCTCTCAGAATCAGGCCCTTGGGTGAAAACTGATGATCTTAATTTGTTTGTTACATTGCTCAATTAAAATGGACTTTTAGTAATCTAATTTTATCTTTCAGATGGGTTTGTAGTGCATATATTGATTTTTATGGGCCTCTGTGTTCTGCTTGGTTCATTAGAGACTAAATCAGCACATGAGTTTCTTCTACTAAGTACAGTCAATACTAATGCATTTGACTTGTGCTAATTTATTGGAATACTAATAAAGAAAAACTGTTACTTAAGAATCAAAATTGGTTAAGTGGATGAAACAAGTTAAGAGCTTGCGTGTTTATGCAAGTCATCCAGAACTTTCAGTAAAAACCTTTGTTCATCTTACCTGAGGAAAGTATGACTGCTTTTATCCACTGACATTCTTAGACCTTATGTTCACTTCTGATTGAAACTGTGTTATAAAGGTTAGATTATGGCATATTTTTCTTTTATAGCTATAATGGATTTCCTGTGCTGAAACTAGATTTGTTTGACCAACCTGAGGGATTCCTGACTACACCAAATAATAAACTGTCTTCAAAAGCCAGTAGTCCCAACAGCCCATCCCCAATGTTCAGGAGAACAAAACAGGTACTTTGAAATATTTAAATTACTAGAGAAGTTTTAAAAGTTTATAAGGGCCTTCTGCTTCCAAGCTTAGTTATCAATACCCTTGGTTACCATGGTTGAAGATGCAACTAAAAATTATTTTTGTCACCAAGGGCTGGTCTACGCTGGGGGGGGGGGGAATCGATCTAAGATACGCAACTTCAGCTACGTGAATAGTGTAGCTGAAGTCGAAGTATCTTAGATGGATTTACCTTGGGTCCTCACGGTGCAGGATCGACGGCCGCGGCTCCCCCCGTCGACTCTGCTACCGCCGCTCGCTCTGGTGGAGTTCCGGAGTCGACGGGGAGCGCATTCGGGGATCGATAGATCACGTCTTAAAGAGACGCGATATATCGATCCCCAATATATCGATCCCCACCCACCGATACGGCGGGTAGTCTGGACGTACCCCAAGAAACTTAACTTGGGCAACATTGATGATTCTTCTTCAAGTGCTTGTACACATATATTCTGTTGTCGTGTGAGTTTGGATTCTATTGGCCAGCCATGTCCACTGGGACCTCTGAGCGTCCCTGTGCTCCCAGCTCAGGGCATAAATGGCGAGGTGATGCTAACTGTCTCTCAGGTCCTTCTCATCACCCATGGCTTCAGGTAGGAACTCTGCAGTGTCCAAACCAGTTTGCTCACTGTGTGGCCTTATCACCAATAGTTAATGATAAAATTAGTGTAGATTTACCATTTTCCTTCCCCTTTTTTTATTTATTCCCTGATCTTGAGAATGGTTCCCCCAGAGATAGTCCAGTACTGTGTTCACCAAAAGTCTCCAGGATTCAAAATATGTCCCACCTGCAAGGCAGTAATGCCTTTTAATGATGGATACAGCAGATGCCTTTTGTGTCAGGTACTTAAGTTGTTCTCAAAGACAACTTAAAAAGCTAGGAGGCACGCTTGAAAATATTTCTGATGGAGAAATCCATGTGTCCCTCCTCAAACCCTGTGGTCCCTAGGGCTGAAAATCTTCTCTGATGTGGATGTCGTCGGATAATAGCTCTCAAAGCAGAGGAAGAAAAGAGCATTCTGATTTTAAGTACTTTTTTTTTTTTTTAATCTCGCAGTTAATTGCGATTATTTTTTTTAATAATGTGACATCCCTACCAGAAACCTTTCTGTTCAATGACATGTCCTCATGATTCTTGAAAGGATGAGTCCCACACTGAAAAGTAAAGAGGATTTCAGCCATCCTGGAGACATGACACTAGTATAGGAATCCCATATTTCCTTTTTTCCCCATGATATATACCAGTTGTAGCTCATAATTTCCTGTAGAGACTGCTAGACTTGGAGTTATCTCTAAATGATTCTCTTTTTCTACTTAAGGGCACAAGGACCTTTCTCACCTTCCTCTTCCATAGTTATTTAAGAAGGGGACATTTTTTTCTGCCTTCTGTTTTATGCCACCTGTGTCATCAAATCAGATGACCAAACAAACTTTTTACACTATTTTTAGGGCAATCTCCATTCTATTAGTATTCATTATTTAGATTGCTATAGCACCGACAGATGGGTAGATTATCTTCCTGTGTGTTTGGAAATACAGTTCCTCTCCCAAAGAGTGTACAGTCTACAAATACACAAACATAAATGAGAGGTTGTGGGAAAGAATTACAAGCAAAGTGATCAGGGTAGTAACAGGTACACATTTTTTAATTACATGTGTGTGTTCAAACTCACTAAATTCCCCTCCCTTTTTCTCTCTTCCCTACTTATCCTCCCCTTATTGCAATTCCAGTGATCGTACACACCCCTTTCTCCCATCTGTAAATCTCTTCCCTCCACATAAAGGAGCAGTCCAGTGATGAGATAAATAACTGAGATAACTAGATGTCTGTCAGCTAGTTTCTTGTAGGCCTGATAGTAGGGATTTCTCCTTAGCGGGTGGCAGTCTCAAGGATCAACTCAGGAAGAGTGGGGTCAGTTTGTGGGGGATGAGGTTGTGGAGTTTCTCTTGGAGTTGTTTGGGGAAGGATTTGATGATATCCTTAAATTCCTGGGTGGATTGGGGTGTGGGGTCATCTTTGTGTTCTTTATAGTAGGTGGTGACCATTTTCACAGCTTTATTGAAGTACCTTATTTCTTCTTCCCTCCCCAGCCATTGCTATAGATGACTCAACATTTCTTCTCTGGGCTTGTTCAGATACATCTGAAAAAGAAATGTCCAGGCCTTTTCAAATTGTAATACAAGTTTTTAAAAACAGATTTTCTCTAGTAGGTTTTACAGTCTGACAATATTGATAAATCACCTAATGTCACTTGTTTCTTGCTTTACAAATTACTGATGAGCACTAAATTGGAAGTACAGTGGCATGCACACATTGTGCTTAATTTAATTAATGAAAATTTCTTTTGAGTATATGATTGGTCATGTAATCAACTTTTGCTTAATGAGTGAGCACTTGCAATCATTACTGCTACAGAGCTCCCTTATCACTATTCAGTTCACTATGTCTTGATTTTTATGATCTGACGTGCCCCTGACTTAAACAAGTATTTTAAGTAGCTTATTTTCTCCTCTAATGGACAAGTGCTGAGAATTACATTTCAGATGAATATTTGCATTCTGTATATGTAGTAATGAAATGTCTTTTAAAATCATTAACATTTAGCAGTACAAATAGTTTACCCTTTAAAATGTAGAATTCTGACCCTACTGTATTTATCCATGTTTCTTTCCCACTTCTGGCTACAACATGCGGTTTCTTGAGATATAAAACAGTGCCAGGCCCCTAGACTTTTTATTTCCATGTCTTTTGCCTCTTTTTTTTGGTCTTAAAAATGCCTTAACAGAACAGCCTCCTTCTTAGCCTTGCTATATAATACTGTCCATTTTCTTTTACCTATAGACGGGATCCAAAGATAACATTGTGTTCCAAATTTTCAGTTTGTAGCTGGTTGATAGATGGTCTCTTTTCACAGAGATCTAGTTGATATTATTGGTAACAAAAAACAGTTTGCTGGGCCTTTCACCAGTATCATAAGCTATGACATCTTGAAGAACCAAACCTCTGCAATGGTTTGGTCTTAAAATCACAGTGAGTGCTAGATCATAATGCATCCAGAGTGTAAAAAAGCTGAAAGTATCTGTGCTTTCACTGGTCTTCATAGTATTCTTCTACAACGCTTGGTTGTCTTGTCAAATAAAAGGAATTACTGTTTTGTCCCCATGTTTCCTGATCTTAATCATTAAGAAAGTGAGAATTAATCAAACTGGAATATTCAAGATCATTGCTAATAAGAACTCAGGTTGTATTAGGAATCTTTCATCTTTGGAACCCATTTCTGATCTTTCACCTAATTTAGCATGTAGAGGTTTTAAAATTATTCCAGGCTGGCTTTCATGAATTTGCCGAGAAACTGTATGAAAACAGGGTTTCCTTCCCTCTTGTTCCTGGTGACTGAAACCTAATGGACACATAACAAAACAAAACAAAAAATTTAAAAAAAACCACCACCAACAAAAAAACATTGTGATAAGATTCTGTACTTCTACAGTATCTTCCCTCTGAGTACTTTATTGTGGGAGTATTAGTAATTAAAGTCACAATATAAGGATCTCTGGTGCAGAGTATGCTGTTCTAACAACGTAAATAGTATGTGGCAATACCTCATGGTAGTTTAATAGTAAGTAAAGAATGCGGTGTACAACTGTGAAAGTGCCTGGGGGTAGTAAGTAGGCAGAATATAATACCTGAGTTGTAATCTGGCTAGAAAGCACCCTAGGATCTATAATAACCACAAGTGGACAGAACTTAGGTTCTATATTTCCTTTGAAAGAAGTCACCATTTGTGGTATGGTGCTCTTTGACCATGCTGGGTGTTTTGGCTCAGTGCTGATTCAGAAAAATATCTTGTGTCAATTTGATAATGCTATTTCCTAGGATCCAGATAAACCAGCTAAATGGTCTTTTGAGGCCTCCTTCCAAATTTAGACCTAGTCTAATTATGCTTAGTTCATGAAATCTGACAAGATCATAGCAAAATGACATGGCTGCCGGCCATACCCCATCCACCTAACCTTTGAGTGTGCAAACATCCACAAAATATAATGGGTGTTTGAAACTTGTTTGGAAAGAAGCACAAGATTTAGGATCTTCTGGTTTGGTTGGTTTTTGTTTTCTTTACTTTGAATGTTGTCACGATTTGGAATTGGACAATTCCTTTTTGGTATCTGTCAGTATTATGAATTAGTCTCGCAAATGTATGTTAATATTTGGTTATAAATCAGATGCTTTTGATTAGAATCATGAGAGTACCTTTCCATGACACTACACAAATGATAAAGGTAGAAATGAGGGGGAGGGAAAGAGAAACTACATTGTATAGAGGATTACTTTTTTTATTTATTTTGTCTGAATGGACAAAAAAAAACTATTGAAAACTGAGTTGACTTGGAGGCCTGTGCTGACAACTGAGTAATTTCCAAGACCTAATATACAATATATTTATATAAGGACAGCTAATCACCTTGAATCACATTCTCCGTTTTTCTCGCTGTGTGTGTGTGTGTGTGTGTGTGTGTGTGTGTGTGAGAGAGAGAGAGAGAGCGAGAGAGAGAGCGAGATGGGGGAGAGACTATTTGTTTATGCAAGCAGAAGGCTTCAGTAATTTAGTATAAAGTCTTTGAGAAGTAAGTAGCTTTTTTTGTGTGCAGTTAAGTCCACAAGAGCTGATTCTACAAGACACATCTCTGCTTATCTCAGATAAGAACTGAGCCCCTTGTGTGGTGCTGCTTCTCCTGCCTCTCGTCCAGCTTCTGGCTTCAATTTCAGTGTGTCTAAACTTCTTCTGCCCATAAAGATCTCAAAGCACTCATGCAAGGTCTCACTTTTATGAGCAACTGATTCATTTCTAAAAAATCAAATATGTATATTAAAGCTCCTAACTGAATACCTCTTTACAGGAAATAAAGTCAGCCCATAAGATAGCTAAGAGGTACTCCTCCGTTCCTCAGATGTGGTCCAGGTGTTTGCTGCGTCACTGCTATGGCCTATGGTTCATCTGCCTTCCTGCGTATGTGAAAGTGTGCCATTCAAAAGTCAGGGCTCTGAGAACTGCATATGACGTGCTGCGAAAAATGCATACCAAAAAGATAGACCCCCCTGATGAGGTAAAAAAGTGAATCCTGGGTTTTTTGTTTTGAATTTTGTGTAAATTCTGTTTATAAAATAAAACACTAAAAATGTCTGTTTTCAGGTATGTTACCGGGTGCTTATGCAGCTATGTGGGCAATATGGCCAGCCTGTGCTTGCAGTGAGAGTCCTTTTTGAAATGAAAAAAGCCGGTATTGACCCTAATGCCATTACATATGGTTACTATAATAAGGTAAGTGTTTTGGGCAAGGACAGGAAGAAGGCTGATATATTCTTATCATTGTACATAATTAAATAGCAAACAAATTACTGAAGGAATCATTTTTATAGAAATAAGTTAGAAAATTGCGCTTTTTTTTTTTACATTCTAAGATTTACTTTATTAATGCAGCGTGTTTCTTGCCAGTTTGATTTAAGTCAATGAACCACTTTTTGAACATCCTTGCATTTGAATATCTTAAGCAAATCTGTAACAGAAAGCAAAAACTTCTTACAATCATTTAATCTGACTTTATTCATTGAACAGGCTGTTTTGGAAAGCACCTGGCCTTCAAGTAGTAGAAGTGGCTATTTCCTATGGACGAAGATCAGAAATGTTGTATTAGGAATAGTGCAGTTTAAAAAAGCTTTAAAAAAACTACCTGCCAACACACCACAAGCAGCTCTTTCCGGTAGAGTATTCATACATTTTTATATACGCTTACATTGATGAGCAAATTGCATTTAAAAAAGAAATCTGTCAAAGGATTGAATTACTTCTATATTATTAGTTATTTAATAAAAATTACATTAGCGTTAATATTTTTAAATAAAAACATTTGTTTTCTGTCTTACAACTAAAATGCCAAATGCTCAGCTGTCTACTTGATTCATGTTACTAGGACACTTCTCAATGCAGCATGTATTTTATTATGTGACTGACTTTTTTTAGTCAAAGTATCACTGCTGATAACTGTGGTATAGATTTGTGTGTATAATAGATATTGTATATAAGGTTATGCTAATACATGCTTTCTTTGTACTTTATTTCATCTGACATGGTGTCTTATTAACTATTGTTTTGCTTTTAACTTTATACGTTACCTAGTAGAGGGGAATTACACTGTTAAATCCAGTATGAGTATTTGGATTATATTAAATGTAAAATGTGTTGTTTTAACTAAGTATTGAAGAGTCATTAAAGCAGTTATATTTTACAGTTCTGTACCTTAACTTTTCAAAATGCATGAATCATTAGTTCTTCTTCGAGTGCTTGCTCATATCCATTCCATTAGGTGTGCGCGCGCCGCGTGCACGATCGTCGGAAGATTTTTACCCTAGCAACACCGGCGGGTCGGCTGTGGAGCCCCCTAGAGTGGCGCCTTCATGGCGCTGAATATATACCCCAGCCGACCCGGCGCCCCCTCAGTTCCTTCTTACCGCCCCTGACGGTCGTTGGAACTGTGGAGCGCGGCGTAGCTGTTCTCCACTCTCCCTAGCTTACTTGATCATTCAGAGTTATAGTTATAGTTGTAGTTCTAGTGTTTATAGTTAAATAGTTTTTAAAGTTGTTATAGTTGTATTGTAGTTCAGGGGGTTAAGGGGGTCGTCTCCCCCTTTCTCCCCCGGCCGCGGGCCCGGGCTCATGCCCAACGCTCCCGGCTTCAAGCAGTGCGCCTCCTGCGCTAAGCCTATGCCAACGAGCGACCCTCATGACTCCTGTTTGAAGTGCCTGGGAGAGTCCCACCAAACAGACAAATGCAAGATCTGTAAGGCCTTCAAACCAAGAACCAAGAAGGAGCGGGACTTTCGGCTCAGGCAACTCCTAATGGAGGCGGCACTTAGCCCGGACACTCCTTCCACGGGCCAGACTTCGGTGCCTAGCACTTCGGTGCGCAGTGCCCCGGCGGCACCGGCTATGACGACCACGCGAGTGGCGTCAGACAAGCCTCCCCGGCACCGGACCTCGTCGGCACCGCAAACACAGCAAGTGCCGCGGCGCCGGTCATTATCCCCAGGGCATAAAAAAGCCCATAAGACGGGGACGTCCGCGCCGAAGACGCCGGCTCCCCCAGTGCCGGGGGTAGAGCCGCGTCCGCCGATGGAGCATCGGAAACAGGCTCCTCCAGCACCGTCGACTCCGGCGCCGAGGCCGTCGAGTCCGGTGCAAATAGCGTCTCCACCGAGGCCGGCGGTGATACAGTGTCTCCCGTCGATTCCAGAGACCTTCGCGGCGGCGACAGACTTGATAGCTCTCACGGAGCCGGCACCGCCTCAACCACCGGCACCGACTGCACCGTTGACTCGCCCGGTACAGTCAAGAGGGAAACCTGCCTTGATGCGCCCTCCATCACAAGGGCTGGAACCTCGGCGCCGATCCAGGTCCCGAAGCAGGTCCCCACGCCGCTCGCAGTCCCGGCACCGAACGTCTCGGCACCGGTCGTACTCGCGGTCAAGATCTTCTTCGCGGCACCGCTCTACGTCTCGGCACCGATATGATCGTCGGCACCGGTCAACGTCGAGACGTAGTTCTCGGCACCGCCACGCTCGACGCTCGACGCCGAGGGGCCGATCCCGGCACCGGGCATACTCTAGGTCCTCGTCGAGGTCCAGATCCGATTCCCGGCACCGACGAGGTCATCGGCACCGGTCGCGGTCCCGGCACCGATCGCCGGCACCGCACAGAGATAGATCATCTCCGGACCGGCACCGTGCGGCACCGCAGACCACGGGGATCATTCCATCTTTCACGGCACCGCCATGGCCGTCAAGATCAGCGTCTCGATCCTCAGAGGACCTGTCGAGATCGGCATACCCCCCTCAGGGGCAGGCCGAGGAACGAGACTTGGGCCATTGGCAGGAGAGGGCAGAGGACCACCCTCATGGACCACCTCACTGGTCGTTTTGGACCCCGTGGGCGTACCACCAGGAGCAAGGGGCTTCGTTACCATCGACCTCTCGCTCGGGTCACTCGGTCAGAAGGGCCCCAGAATCCACCATCTCTCGGCCTCCGCCTGGAGGCGTAGAGGCTTCTGTGTCCACACCACCCGACACCGTGGACCCAAGTGCCGGTGATGCTCCGACCCAAGACCAGGGGGACCGGGACCCCCCCTTGGATCCACTACCACCAGAGGCGTCCTCCTCCTCCTCTCCGGATGAGGCAGTGGCGGGCACTTCATGCACGGGTCCCCCTCCGATAGATCTTCGGGCTCACCAGGATCTCCTGCGCAGAATGGCCCGTAACATGGACCTGCAGACGGAGGAGATAGTGGAGGTGCACGACCCGATCGTGAACATCCTTGGATCGGATGCCCCTTCGAGGGTGGCGTTACCCTTGATCCGCACGATCCAAACGAACGCGGATACGATATGGCAGACTCCTGCCTCCATTCCACCCACTGCGAGAGGGGTGGAAAGGAAATACTTTGTCCCATCTAAAGACTATGGGTATTTGTACACACACCCCCAACCGTGCTCACTGGTGGTGGAATCAGTGAATGCACGAGAGCGCCACGGCCAGCAGGCTGCAGCGCCAAAATCAAAAGAGGCTAAGCGGCTTGATCTGTTCGGCCGTAAGGTTTACTCAGCCGGAGGGCTACAACTTAGAGCGGCGAATCAACAAGCGCTACTGAGCCGCTACAATTTCAACTCCTGGAACTCTATGGGGAAGTTTAAGGAGTTGATTCCCCAAGAGTCCAGGGAAGAGTTTGGAGCCATGGTTGAGGAGGGTAAGAAGGTGGCTCGGACCTCCTTACAGGCCTCCCTGGACATAGCGGACTCGGCCGCAAGGACCCTGGCCACAGGTATCGCTATGCGTAGGACCTCCTGGCTCCAAGTTTCGGGTTTGCCCCCTGAATTACAGCAGACCCTACAGGATTTGCCCTTTGAAGGACAGGGGCTGTTCTCGGAGAAGACGGACTCTCGATTACAGAGCCTCAAAGACTCCAGGACAATCATGCGCTCCTTGGGGATGCATGTTGCGGGTCCCCAGCGCAGACCATTTAGGCCCCAGCCTCAACGGTTTTACCCCCCTCCACCTCGTCAGAGACAGGACCCTGCCAGAAGGCGAGGGCGAGGTGGTAGGAGAAGATGGGCTGGCCCTCAACCTGGTCAAAACCAAGGGCCACCAAGACCACCTTCAGGTCCGAGACAGAACTTTTGAAGGTGCGGTCGAGGACGACGCCCCAGTCATCCCCCAGGATCCAGCTCCCTCCTTTTGGGATCACCTCTCCCACTTCCACCGTGCTTGGTCCCTTATAACTTCGGACCGTTGGGTCCTCCGCACGGTGGAGAGGGGATACGCTATCCAGTTTTCTTCTATCCCCCCCTCCCACCCCCCTTCCCCGTCCCTCTTCAGGGACCCTTCTCACGAGCAACTTCTTATGCAGGAGGTTTCTACGCTCCTGGCCATGGGGGCTATAGAGGAGGTTCCGATAGAGTTAAGGGGCAGGGGATTTTATTCCCGTTACTTCCTGATCCCCAAGTCCAAAGGAGGTCTGCGGCCCATCTTGGACTTGCGCGGACTCAACAAATTCGTAGTAAAGTTGAAGTTCCGCATGGTCTCTTTGGGGGCCATCATCCCTTCCCTCGATCCTGGAGACTGGTTCGCCGCCCTCGACATGAAAGACGCATACTTTCATATCTCAATTTACCCACCTCACAGACGTTTCCTGCGATTCGTGGTAAACACGGTGCACTACCAATTTACAGTACTTCCCTTCGGCCTATCCTCGGCCCCAAGGGTGTTCACGAAATGTATGGCGGTCGTGGCAGCGTACCTTCGTCGGCAAGGGATACAGGTGTTCCCGTACCTAGACGACTGGCTGGTGCGCGGTCGCACCAAGGAGCAAGTTCAAGCTTACGTCCACAAAATAGTGCACACATTCAGCGAGTTGGGCATCCTACTCAACAAGGACAAATCCACTCTAGAACCTACCCAGAGAATAGAATTCATCGGCGCAGTTCTAGACTCCAGTCGTGCACAAGCCATCCTGCCAGACAATCGCTTTGGCACCATCACGAACCTCATTCAAGGGCTCAAGGCCTTCCCAACTACCACGGTGAGGTCGTGCCTCACCCTGCTGGGTCACATGGCTTCCTGCACGTACGTAACCAGGCATGCCAGACTTCGACTTCGCCCACTTCAAACTTGGGTGTCATCAATATACCGTCCACATCGGGACAGCCTGAACATGGTGGTCACGGTCCCGAACTCGATCCTGGCCTCCCTCACCTGGTGGCTAGATCACAATGTGGTCTGCGAGGGGATGCCATTTCACGCCCCACAACCCTCCCTGCACCTGGTCACAGACGCGTCATCTCTGGGGTGGGGCGCCCATCTCAACAAACACCATACCCAGGGCCTGTGGACTGCATCCCAGTTAGCCCTACACATCAATGTTCGGGAACTGATGGCGGTACGCCTGGCGTGCCAGGCATTCCTCAGTCTCCTACGTGGCCGCTGTGTGTTAGTTCTCATCGACAACACCACGGCCATGTTCTACATCAACAAACAAGGAGGAGCACGTTCGTCAATTCTATGCCAAGAGGCCATTCGCCTGTGGGACTTCTGCATCGCCCACTCAATCCATCTCACGGCATCGTTCCTCCCTGGAGTCCAGAACACTCTAGCGGACCGGCTCAGCAGGTCCTTCCAAACGCACGAGTGGTCTATCCGTCCGGACATCATACATTCCATCTTCCAGAGGTGGGGGTTTCCCCAGATAGACCTGTTTGCATCTCGAGACAACAGGAAGTGCCACGTGTTCTGCTCCCTACAAGGTCGAGCTCCGGGCTCCCTCTCGGACGCCTTTCTGCTTCCCTGGAAAGACCACCTGTTTTATGCCTTCCCTCCGTTTCCTCTGGTCCACAAGGTACTGCTCAAACTGCGCAGAGACCAGGCACGGGTAATTCTGATCGCTCCTGCGTGGCCGAGACAACATTGGTACACCACACTGTTGGAGCTCTCGGTTCAGACACCGATCCCGCTTCCGTTGGATCCGGATCTCATCTCTCAGGACCACGGCCGGTTGCGTCACCCCGACCTCCAATCACTCCACCTCACGGCGTGGCTGCTCCATGGTTCACCCAGGCAGAGCAGCAATGCTCGCACTCTGTGCAACAGATTCTACTGAGCAGTAGGAAGCCCTCAACACGGACCACGTACCTGGCCAAATGGAAGCGGTTCTCCTGTTGGTGCGAACAACGAGCCACATCCCCGTTGCAGGCACCCATTCCCCTCATTTTGGACTATCTCCTCTCCCTAAAACAACAGGGGTTGGCGATTTCCTCAATTAGAGTTCACCTGGCCGCTATATCGGCCTTTCACCCAGGGGAACTCGCGTCCTCGGTATTCTCTAACCCGATGGTCGTTAGATTCCTCAAGGGCTTAGACCGGACGTACCCTCAACATCGTCAGCCCGTCCCGACGTGGGACCTCAACCTGGTTCTCTCCAAGCTCACAGGTCCTCCATTCGAACCACTAGCCACCTGTTCACTTTTGTACCTATCCTGGAAGACAGCCTTCCTCGTAGCCATCACCTCAGCAAGGCGCGTTTCTGAACTCAGGGCGCTTACATCCGAGCCCCCTTATACAGTTTTCCATAAGGATAAAGTGCAGCTTCGTCCACATCCTGCCTTTCTCCCTAAGGTGGTTTCTCCTTTTCATATCAACCAGGACATATTTCTCCCGGTCTTTTATCCCAAACCACATGCCACTCGCCAGGACCAACGTTTGCATTCCCTGGACGTACGAAGGGCCCTGGCCTTCTATATTGACCGCACAAAGCACTTTAGAAAGACGACGCAACTCTTCGTTGCAGTGGCCGACCGAATGAAAGGCTCACCGGTCTCCTCACAACGCCTATCCTCCTGGATTACGTCTTGCATCCGGACTTGCTATGACCTGGCAGGTGTCTCAGCACCGCATCTCACCGCCCACTCCACGAGGGCCCAAGCCTCCTCGACTGCTTTCCTGGCGCAAGTTCCGATCCAGGACATTTGTAGAGCGGCGGTTTGGTCATCAGTCCACACGTTTACAGCTCACTATGCACTAGTGCAGCAGTCCAGGGACGATGCTGCCTTCGGATCAGCGGTTTTGCACACAGCATTGTCTCACTCCGACCCCACCACCTAAGTTGGGCTTGGGAGTCACCTAATGGAATGGATATGAGCAAGCACTCGAAGAAGAAAAGACGGTTACTCACCGTTGTAACTGTTGTTCTTCGAGATGTGTTGCTCATATCCATTCCAAACCCGCCCCCCGTCCCCGCTGTCGGAGTAGCCGGCAAGAAGGAACTGAGGGGGCGCCGGGTCGGCTGGGGTATATATTCAGCGCCATGAAGGCGCCACTCTAGGGGGCTCCACAGCCGACCCGCCGGTGTTGCTAGGGTAAAAATCTTCCGACGATCGTGCACGCGGCGCGCGCACACCTAATGGAATGGATATGAGCAACACATCTCGAAGAACAACAGTTACAACGGTGAGTAACCGTCTTTTACTGCCTACAACTCTAAGTAAAAAAAGACAACAGCTCTGCAAGTAGCATGTGATGTTAGAAAACCATAGCACTTGGATAACGTTTCCAGGAATCAGGTTTTTTTCTTATTAGTCACTGGTCCAGGACCATTACTTTGAAAAGTCTGTCACAGAGCTTCTAGCCCTAGAGGGTGATGTATTTGATTTGAGCCTTGATGGTCCATGAGACTCCTCATTTTAAATGTTATGGGCCCCACTCTCTACCTTGGACCAGTATTTCAGGGTCTCTATGCTACTGAAACTGTCACATTCATTTCATTTGATGTCTGACCTTGACATTTATGGGACTGATTATTGTAATGAAAGAATTATGGATGAAGGCACACGTTAAAATTAAGATTTATTTTTAATAACTAGATTTTCATTGTGTCTTATTATATTTAGTATACGGCATCTCTTTCCATAAGTAAGAGAGACAAAAATGGGTGAGATAATATCTTTTATTGGGCCAACTACTGTTGGTGAAAGACAAGCTTTCTGGGGGTAGAAGAACTTTGTTGAAATGTTATCCCTTGTTTGTTTTTTTTAACTCATTCAGCCAGAGCTATAGTAGTCATCCTCCTGTCAGTGATGCCTATCAAAATTGCCAAGTAACTCTGTGGGCTTTCACATGATTTTACTGGGTATTGCTGATTAAAGACTTTTCATGTAAAGAAGATCTCAATTGATTCTGCATTATTTTAAAAGTGCAGTTTCTATTAAAAAAACAAACCAGGAGACTTTTACATTTCATCTTTAAAAAAAAAATTACTATTCTTCGAGTGCTTGCTCATATCGATTCCAATGTAGGTGTGCGCGATCCCATGTGCGTAGTTGTTAGAGACTTTTGCCTTAGCGGTATCCATGGGGACGGCCAGGGCGCCCCCTGGAGTGCCATGCTCATGGTGTGGTATATCAGGCGCCACTGTCCCTGCACCCTCTCAGTTCCTTCTTACCACCCGTGGTGGTTAGTCAGAGTGCCTCTCTTCCTTACTTCGCAAGTGGTTAGCGGTTGTTCTTGCTTCGTTAAGAGCTCTTCAGCCTTAGGGTTTTAATTGTTTTTTGTAGTAAGATAGTTGTAGTTAGTTGATAGAGTACCTAGTGAGACTTGGGTTCAAACTTTGCACGGACTGTAGCAGGTCTATTCTTGTTAGTGATCCCCATGGCAGCTGTCTCAAGTTCTTGGGCGAATTGCATGTCAAGGAGGAGTGCCGTAGTTGTAAGCACTTTCAGCCATGAACTCAGAAAGAGCTGGATATTAGACTCCAAGCCCTTCTCATGGAGTCGGCCCTTTGCCCGGCGTCCAAGCCCTGCCACCAGGAGTCGGCGAGTACCTCGGCATCCGTGCGTAGCGCACCCCCAGCAATGGGCTCTGCCCACCACCATTCAAATTCCCCGGTGCCTAAGAAGGCCCTGAACCACGGCTCACTGGCACCAGACAAAAAGGCCCACGGGCCTTTGGACAAGGGACCTGGTTCGGCCCGCCCAGCCACCCCGGAGCCGTGAGGGCGCGCCTCTCCGGCGGAAATTCTGAGCCCCTCAAAAGGTCCATCACCGACTCAAGAGAGCGGTTTGGGACCCAAGCTCCCATTATCCCTGGCGCCTGCCCAAGCCTTCCCAGTGCAAAGGGAGCAGAGACCTCCACCAGTACCATGGCGCAGCTGGGGCAACAGGAAGTGGCAAAGACTCCCCAGAAAGGCAAGCCAGCTGCTGTGGTTTCGGGGGGAGTAGCAGAGAGCACTGTCGATCCTAGGAGGCGAAACAGCGCTCTGCTGCAGCAGCGCCCGTGACGCCGGGGATACCAATGGCACCCGGCTCGGTGCGTGACGATCGCTTGGAGTTGAGGAAGCAGTATCTACCCCGAAACCTACCTCCCTCTGGGGGGAAGAAGCCATGGACCTCGCTCCAGTAACTCGGGCATCCTCGTCATCCCCAGACGAAGCAGAGATGGGTCCTTCAAGGGCTAGCCTGCCTAACAATTTTAAGGAGCATCAGGCTCTGCTCCGGAAGCTGGCAGACAATCTGGGCTTACAGGAGGAGGAGATGGCCGAGCAGATGGACTCATTGTTCAATGTCCTCTCCTCTTCCACCCCGGCTCGCCTGGCCTTGCCAGTCCACAAAGGAGTCTGAAAGATTGCCAAGGCCCTGTGGCAAACCCCCTTGTCTGTCCCTCCCACTTCCAAAAGGGGGGAGAAAAAATACTTTGTTCCAGCTAAAGAGTTCAAGTATTTATACACCCACCCGGGCTCGTTGGTCGTCTCCACGGCCAACGAAAAGGACAAACAGCTCCTTACCTCCTCTCCTAAGAATAAAGAAGCCAAAAGGCTGCATCTCTTTGGGAGATTTATTCAACTGCCAGCCTACAATTCTGGGTAGCAAACCACCAAGCTCTCCTGGGAAGTTACAACTTTAATTTGTGAGATACCCTCTGCAAGTTCCAGAAGTCCCTCCCACAGGGGTTAGCCCAGGAATTCAGCACCCTGGTTGAGGAAGGCACGGCGGCAGCCATGTGCTCCCTACAAATGGCCTGGGATGCAGCGAACTCTGCGGCTCGGGTAGTTGCGTCAGCAGTGGTGATGAGGTGTGTAGCTTGTGGCTACAAATGGCAGGCCTCTCAGGAGATGCAGACTTCAATCCAAGACCTCCCTTTCGACGGGGTTGGTCTTTTCTCCAAGCAGACGGATGCCAGGCTGTATGGGGTGAAGGATACGAAGACCACCCTTCGTTGGAATACATATGCCGCAGCCTGTTCGGAAGCCCTTCCGGCTGTCCCCGCCACCAGGACCTTGGCAGCCCCGCCAAGGTTCTGTAAGAAGAAGGAACAGTAGCTTCAGTCAGCGTTGCCCCTCTTCTTCCCACTCACCTACACAGCCTGGACCCTCTAAACGCCCTGGGGGCCAGAAGGGCCAGGCTGCATACCCTGGATGTGAGGCGGGCGCTGGCCTTCTATATTGATAGAACAAAGCCGCTCCGTAAGTCAACGCAGTTGTTTGTGGCTGTTGCTGACAGGATGAAAGGTTGCGCGGTCAGCCCAGAGACTCTCATCCTGGATCATGGCCTGCATCCGCTACTGCTACGAGCTGGCAAAGGTGCCCCCGCCAGTGGTTGTGCTGGCTCACTCAACTAGGGCGCAAGCTTCCTCGGCAGCCTTCCTCGCTCAGGTGCTGATCCATTTGTCGGAAATTTGTTGGGCTGCGACCTGGTTGTCTGTCCACACGTTCGCTTCACTTTATGCGCTGACCCAGCAAGCTTGAAATGATGCTGGCTTCAGCAGAGCAGTGCTCCAATCTGCAAAGCTGTGAACTCCGAGCTCACCTCCGAGGCTTCTGTTTGTGAGTCACCTACAATGGAATCAACATGAGCAAGCAGTCGAAGAAAAAACGGTTACCTACCTTTCGTAACTGTTGTTCTTAGAGATGTGTTGCTCATGTCCATTCCATTACCCACCCTCCTACCCCTCTGTTGGAGTTGTTGGCAAGAAGGAACTGAGAGGGCGCAGGGATGGTGGCGCCTGATATACCGCACCATGAGCGCGGCACTCCAGGGGGTGCCACGGCCGTCCCTACGGATACCGCTAAGGCAAAAGTCTCCGACTCTGCATGTGGGCGCGCACACACCTACAATGGAATAGACATTAGCAACCCATCTCAAAGAACAACAGTTACGAAAGGTAGATAACCGTTTTTACTGTACAGTGGAATAATGTATAGACACCTCTTTCACTTTTTAAAAGAGAGAGTGACATTTGGATTGGTTGAGCACAAAACAACCTAACATCTGGTCCTCTAAGCAAATGAACTGAAATAGAATGTTGTGATAAGTTTTGTTTAGCCTTTGGCGGTCTTATTTTGAACTTCATTGACATAATTTGAATTTTTATGTACATTTGGTGGCACCAGTGTTGTATTAGATTAATCTATACTTGTCCTGGCATTCTATGGCAATTTTTATGTGGTAAAGTGTTCAATATTTTTAGCTGGAATTTACCTAGTAAAAGAAATTATTGTATTATGGATATTTCATTTGTTCTATTACACAGTATTTCATTGTATGGAAATATAGAGTTAATTTTCTTATTCTGTCAATTCTCCTGTTACAATAGGGGGACTTTCGGATCTTGGCAGTAACTTGTTATCTAAAGAAGAATTTGGGCAAGGGGAAACATCTGTTCAAGATATAAAAAAACAAAAAGAGGACAAGAGAGAGAGTGATTCCAGTTCTTGTATGTATTTTATAAATATTGATGTCCAGTTCATTGTGTATAAATGGTGATGCTTTGATATCCAGTAGGGGGATGCATTGTGGAGAGCCTGCTAGTCCCCTCTGTAGTAAGTACAGTTTTGCTGTTCCTTTCCATCTGCATATTTTCATCAAACCTAAAGGAATTGGCCTACCATTTTATAAGCCAGGGTAGTACTTGTATGGCAATGTTCACGCAAATTGGGCAAAGGGTTTAGAGAGATGGGGTCTCAAAATACCAAGGTGATCTCACTTCTTGCATGTTTTCTAATTATTTAGTAATGTCATAACTCAGCTAGGCCTACAGACTCTGGACTTAGTTTAATATGTTGTCCCTACTGAGTACCTTTGACTAATTTTAAAGTGAATTGTTATTTTATTAACAGCACTTTTAATGTATGTTCTGTACATCACGTCAGCTTGTACTTGTTTTGGATAATGTATCCTGATCTGTTACGTGCTTCTGTCAGTGCCCTGTGTTGTTTAGATAGCTCATAAGTAGAGGCTGCATGATTTCTAAGCAGCAAATGTCAAGCCAGAAGTAAGGTCAACAGGATTTCTTGCAGAGCTTGCAAGAGGGCTTGTAAAGAATAGAACTTGTATTCTTTGCAGGAGTCCATGCATACTTCATAATCTCTGCAGGAGTACCTATCCAGTTTGCAAGCTCTAGAGACCCCCCCACTTATCCATATATACATATGAGAACATATTAATACTTCTTTGTGTGTCCTCCAGACTCAGAGAGGATTCCAAGGAGGGGATTTCTGAAACCCTCCATCACAAGATGCTTTCTCATTGCCATCTTATATCTCCTAGAAAGCGCTCAAGTGGTGAACTCAGCAACTCTCTTCTACTGATCATTCACATGATCGGGGGAGGTGAAGGTCCAAATGAAGCAAGACCTCTTGTTATAGAGCAATTCCTTTATGTTTTTTAAATAAAAAACATTTAAGCTGAAATTAAGTTACAGGAAAGATCAGTTACTTGAAGAAAAAAATTAAGTGTTGTATTTTTAAAAGCCAAAGCATTAGACATCCAGGAAATTCTGAGTTAAGATTGAATTTCAGAAAAAACAAAACAGAAATGCCAGCTATGAAAATGCACAGTTAAGGTGTGTCACCTGAAGTTCATCACTTACGTTAGTTTTAAAAACATAATATCACCACTAGCTTTGCTGAAAATGTTTTGCACTTGTAGGTGTCACCTGTTGAAAATGATCAGTTGCATGCCCGTGTACTTGAGCTCCTGGTTAGATGTGCAGTTGCCTGCTCTGTGCATTTAATTATGATACATCTTTTTGGAAAAATCAGTTCTAAAACAAATACAGATTCTGTGCTTGTAAGTACTGCAGCATTACATATTTGCTTAGGCTTTGTGTTCAGTGGAAATGCTGTATGTCACAGCTATACTGCTTATAGCACTTCAGTGTAGACACTCACTACAGTGATGGGAGAGGTTCTCATCTCTGTAGTTAGTCCACCTCCTTGAGAGGACATAACTAGGTTAACGGAAGAATTCTTCTGTCGACCTAGCAGTTTCTACACCAGGCATTAGGTTGGCTTAATGCTATCGCTCGGGTGTGGATTTTTCACAGGCCTGTCTGGAGTGATGTAGCTGGGTCAACCTAACTTTCTAGCATAGATCTGGCATTAGTTACCTCTCGAGGGACATTGGGTGTAGCTGGATCTGCATTGAGGCAGATCCAGTGGCGCAAAGATATGAAAGGGTAGCAGCCTGTATTCTGGCTCCTAAGCCTCTCTTTGGATTGAATGGATGAATTCCATTTTACCCTCCCCAAACACTATTTATTCCATCACACAAAACCTGGTTTCTCTGACTGTGTGTGTGGAGGGGGATGGAAGAGAGAGACAACTGTTGTTTAACAGTGTTGTTTCTTTGTCGACCCTTTTTATTATCAAACAAACTGAGATGAAATGTTCAGTGGAGCAAACGTGCACTAGCACAGAAACATCAAAATCTTTTAGCTTCTTCAAGTGGTTAATTTCCTAGTCTTTTGAATTTACATTATTTTAAAATCTCTTGTGGACAAATCAGTTTTATGTTACCTAACCCAAAAATGAATAAAAGTAAAATCTTGCTGTTTTGCTCGAGACTTAGTGTTTGCACCTGGAAAACTTCCAAGGATTTGTAACTCAACTTTCAGAGCTAATTAAGTAAGAAGACATTTCAATTTTTTCTGATGAATATATCAGAGTAACTTTGTTTATCCTGAAAAGTGAAAATAAGAATACTGATACAGTCTAGCAATCAGAGTAAGTACCCCGGGTCCCAGGTGGGCTTGTACATGACTGGCTAGTCTGTGCTGAAGCCAGTGTCACTGCATTTTCACTACCGTTACTACCCTCATTAGCTAGATTAAAGCTAGTGTGGGTAGGCCTACCTACACCACAGTCACATCTTAATTTGTGGTGTAGACATGCCCTTTTAGTGGTGATTAAACCTCTGTAGCTCCCTTTGACTTAAATTTGGATTGTAGGTGCTCAGGAGTTCTGAAAATCAGGCCCTAATGCTCTTACAACTAAATATATTTTGGACAAATATATTGTTAACTACTGCTTTTAGTGGAAATGTTCATTGAATTATCAGTTGCCCTAGGTTAATAGGTGTTTTCCTGTTTTTGCAGAGTGAGGACGTATTGGAACCTCTTTTGTATTTGTTTTCCTTGAAACAAAATGCGAGTTAGTTTAAATTAAGCATTACTTAATAGTATATGTAATTGGTTCCACTGAGATGAAACATGTAATATTGCAGCATTCAAATGTAAGTTGCAAGTTCAATAAATCTGACATTAAAATTTTATTGCTGTTGTAAGATCTAATGTTTGAAAAGTTCGTTGTTCTTTTTAAAAAACAACAGCAACACTCATTTAGAAAATTGTATAAAATTATATTTAGAAAAAGAGACTGTAGTTGGTCACTAGAAAGTCTCATTTCATATTCATGGATCTTAAGGCCATACGGGACCATTCTGATCGTCTAGTCTGACCTCCTGCCTAACACAAGCCATAGAGTTTCTCCTAGTAGCATTATAATATCATTGCATTTTGGAATCTTGAAGATTACAAATTTATATTTGGATGCTGTTTTCTCCACTGAGCTCTTCTAGAAGTGTATCATTTAACAATTCAGTTAGCCATTCTTTGGTGCAGTAATCTTTGCTAATATTGCCACAGGGGATGTCTCAGACTAGAACATCTCCGCTTACTTTTGGTATAATTGATCAGTATCACCACATGCTGTCATTCAGTTTCTTAACTAATCCTGTAAAAAAAAATAGCCTATAGATAATGGGAATTTGAAACTTGTTCTACGTGTTACCTCAGTCCTAATGAAATTTTTCATGTATTCTTTTATGCACACAGTGTCTGAAACAGAGAGTGCAAAAGGAAGTGGTGACTATCTTCCCAAGCTAAATTATCAAAATTCAAGTAGTACTTCAATTCAAGTAGCAAAAGCCACTTCTAACATAGTACGACTCAATGGTACCATTGATAATGCTGACAGTACAGCTGGGGAAGTCAGCACTGGTGAGTTAATAGTTGTACTTCATCTTTATTTAACGGTAATTGGGGTTTTTGTTTTGTTTTGTTTTTTAATCAGAGCATAACTTGCATTATTTGTCATGGAGCTGCGTCTCTGCTAGGTTTTAGTTTTTGTGTACACCAGTATGGTGATAGGGAGAAAAGTATTGGCGCTTAAACAATTCTCTTTTCTCTGGGCCAGCTTTTTATGTTTGTGCTGGTTTTAGTTTTTGTTTCCTTTTTTTCTCCCCTTAATCACCAAAGTTGCTGGCTGCTATTACAGCAACTGACTTGTACATAATTGTATACTGTTCTCCAAGGTCATGATAATGCTGCTTTGGGCTTGGACCATGAGGGTCTTTGTTTCGTCTACACATCACCTATGTTACCGTCATGACACGTGTATTCTTCGTTAGTCTGAAAAGTAAAAGTGCTGGGTTTGTACCTGAACTCTTGTCTTGAATCATGGTAGCAACTCTGCAGCCTCCACCACTTGTATTTAAAAAAAAAAAAAAAAATGGCAGATGTAAATGAAACTCTTTTCAGTAATGTCAGTATGAGTTAGATTGGGTCTGTCGTCTGTAAGTGCTTGTATCAAGGAGACAACTTTGTGAATATTGTGGCTGGATTTCCAGAATTTTCTTTTCTTGACTTTTCTGTTCGTGTTTCTGCATGTGCTCCCAAACACCCAAAACTCTACACATGGCATTTTCTTCTGTCTCTCACATGTGACCTCCTGCAAGTATCAAATTCCTGCAGGTCAAAGTAGAGGTGTCAAACCAGTATAATTAAATGACGCTTCCAACTGTTTTACATGCCCTTTAGTAATGTGAAGTCTAATTATTCTAACACTGTCAGCTATGGCTGAAATAGTGTGATGTGTCATGTTTTCAGGTCTGTGGATTCTAATGTAGTGACAAAACTAAGGAGTCTGCTCTGACATTCAGACTTGTTTCTTTGGCTCTAGTTAATCACATTAAAAAATGTTGGTTTTTGTCCTCAGAAACGGTTCTGTTTGTTGACCCCAGCTATTACACCTCTTATTAGTGAATAACCATTTCCGTAAAATGGGAACCTAATTTAACGAGCCTGAAATTTCTTGCTGCTGCTTTCAGAATATGCTTGGATGCTGTGACTTAGAGGCCCTCTGACAGATGCTGCTGTTTTTCTAAAAATCATTTTATGGGCATCTCTTTCAGTTCAGATTTCAATCCCTTTTACGGTGTATTGACATCCAGGGGTTAGAGAGTACGAGGGAAGCTGTGTGCGTTCTTCTGGGGAGCATAACTCCTTCCCTTCCTCTTCCTGCTAAAATTAGAGGGAGAGCTCCCCTTTTCTCCCCTTCACAGATTCCAAGGCCAGAAGGGGGGACCATTGTAACACAGGCTATAGAATTTCCCCCAAAAAATTTCTAGAGCATATCTTTTAGAAAAACATTCAGTCTTGATTTTAAAATTGTGAGTAATGAAGACTCCACCACAATCCTTAGTAAATCGTTCCAGTGGTTAATTACTCACCCTTAAAATTCATGCCTTTTTTTCCAGTCAGCGTTTGCCAAGTTTCAACTTTGAGCCATTGGATCATGTCATACATTTTCTCTGCTAGTTTGAAGAGCCTATTTGTTTCCCATGTAGATACTGTAAGCCCTTAACCTTCTCTTTGTGAAGCTAAATAGACTGAGGTCTGTGAGTCTATCACTATGAGACATATTTTCTAATCCTTTAATCATTCTCATGACTCTTCTCTGAGCCTTCTCCAATTTATCAACATTCTTCTTGAACTGTGGGCACCAGAACTGGACGCAGTATTCCTGCAGCATTCGGACCGTTGCCAAATATAGAAGTAAAATACCTCTCTACTTCCCCTCTTAATGCACCCCAGGATCACATTAGGTCTTCTGGGCAAAGGGTCACCCTGGGAGCTCATGTTCAGCTGAGTATCCACCACAACCCCCAAAACCTTTTGGCAGTCACCACTTGCCAGGATAGAGTCCCCCTTCCAGTAAGTACAGCCTACATTCTTTGTTCCCATATGTATCTACGTTTACATTTAGCTGTATTAAAAAGCATATTGTTTGCTTGTGCAGTTTACCAAGTAGTCAAGATCACTCTGAATCAGTGACCTGTCTTCATTATTTACCATTTCCCCCAATTTTTGTGTAATCTGCAAAATTATCAGTGAAGATTTTATGTTTTCATCCAGGTCATTGGTAAAAATGTTGAATGTCATAGGGCCCCACTGGACAACACACCCGCTCAATGACAATTCCCCGTTTATAATGACATTTTGAGACCTATCAGTTAGCCAGTTTTTAATCCAGTTAACCTGTGCATGTCAATTTTATATTATTCTAGCTTTTTAATCAAAATTTTGTATTATACCAAGTCAGAAGCCTTAGAGAAATCTAAATAGATTACATCAACACTACTACCTTTATCAACCAAAATGGTAATCTCATCCAAAAATATAATGAGTTTGTTTGACAGGATCTAGTTTCCATAAACCCATGTTGATTTTGAATTAATTACAGTACCCTCCTTTAATTCTTTAATAATCAAGTACCATATTAGCCACTCCATGATTTTGCTTCCCTTCCCTCGTTCCCCAATATCCCCTAACTTAGTGGGGAGGGATTGTTGTTCGAAGGGAGGCAATGGCTGCACAACACCTGAAGGAGCCTTACTGCCAAGTGGGGGAAGCCCAGGCAGTGGCACAAAGAAGCTGACCACCACATGGGTGTACCCAGTGATGTGCAGGATTTCCCTGAATATCTCTGGACATCTGTGCAGTCAAGCCAACCCAGCTGTAGTATCCACAAGCTGATACTATTACCAGTTTGAAAGATTAAGCAGCTCTACATTCTAGTTTTTTTGCTAACGTTGACATTTTTTTTTATTTCTTGTTGTTTGACAAAAGTAAAATAACTCATTTTTGTTTTTCAGAAAGCCCAGCAGGGCTGCTTTTCACATCCGCTTTTGAGGGTACCAATGAAGCAGGAGTTCTTCAAAGTAAAACCTTAAGAAAGAGACATAAAAGTGCTGTGGAACCTGACCTAAAACAGATGGCATGGGGAAGCAGGAACCGTAATCTGAGTGGAGATGCCCTGATGGGGCTCATGATAAATAGAATTAACCAGAATGCAAGCCCTGGAGACATTGTGGAAAAATTAGGAGCTGATGCAAAAATACTGTCTAATGTATTCCAGAAGAGCATAAGGCCGAATAGTCTTGACATTAGGAAGTCATCTTTAGGGTCTAAGAGAGAGAGTATGGAGAAGGAATCTAGTGATGAAGATGCACCTTTCTATGGCAGTTTTGTAGATAAAACAGAGTCTCCTGTTATCTTTGATTTAGAAGACTTAGATGCTGAACCTGACACAGCTAAAACAGTAAAGTCGTCTAATGAAAAGCCTAAGATGTTACAGCGTAATAGCAGCTTTCTAATAAAACCAGTTGAAAAAACAGATGTGGAAACTGGATTTGATCCCCTCTCGCTGCTGGTTGCTGAGACAGAACAACGGAAAGAAGATGATGAAGACGATGATGACAAAAGTGTTTCAACGCCATCTGCAAGGCGAGATTTAGCTGAAGAAATAGTGATGTACATGAACAACATGAGCAGCCCTTTGACAAGCCGTGCACCAAGCATTGACTTGCAAAAAACATACGATGACAGAAATGTTAGTAAAAAGAGTCCGACAGTCACCCAGCCATGCAGAAGATCCAGCCTTCCCCCATATTCCCCCAGGCCAGTGAGTCTTATCAAATCCAAAAGTTACCACATAAAAAATGAAGAAAGGCCAAGGGACAGGCTTTGGTCCTCTCCATCTTACAGTCCAGCGAGGGAACAGTCGCAGGACATGGCTGGTGCATTAACTCTAGTGTCTCCACCTTCGTTCAACTTAGATACACTATTAACACCTACATTTGATGTTCTGAAAAGCAGCATGTTCTCTGCTGGGAAAGGCGTTGCAGAGAAGGCTAGCAAGTGGTATTCAAAGTTTACTATGTATGCTGCATCCTCAAAGGTAAACTTTCACAATTACTTTGAGATTTTTCAAAAGATACATTTCTATGAAGAAAGGACATAATTCTGTAGAGCCTGAAACACTGAATCTTGTGTATGGAAAAGGTCTAGTTGGCTGACATACATCAAGGCAGAGTATATGCACAACATCCATTAGTGATGAAATGGGATTTGCCAGAACCTGATTTACTGTACTGGATCAGACCATTATTCAATTAAATGCAGTGATTGACATTTTCAAAGCAATTGAAGGTCCTAGAAAGTTTGACAAGAAAGTCAACAGCAACTACAGATTCAGTGTGTATTCAAGTAATTATAGTATTAGCAGTACTAGTTTCTCACTTCCTGCACCAGAAGTTTCTGGGGATGCAATATAGATAGCATGTTGCGCCCTGGAGCAGGAGCAGATTAGATAACTCTTGTCAATTAGGAAGCAATACTGATGGATTTGGAAGGGCATCTTATTCGTTCAGCTACCAGCATGGTGTCTTTAAGTGGGTTGCTTGGCATATGAGGGGGAATGTAATGTGAAGAAAAATAGGGGATTCTTGAGCATTTTCAGTTAGGCTTAGCTGGCACAAACACAGAAAAATTCTTGGTGGTTATTGCTCCCAGCAGATACTTTTCCTCTGTAGTGTAAATCTTTTACTAATGATATTTGGGAACTAGATGTGTGTGTTTTCCAGTACCAGACTAAAATACGTGCAGCTTTTATTTAACATATGTCTTTATGGAGCAGAATAGTGGTTACTCAGACTAGGAAAATATTCTTTGGTCTTTACTTTAGAGAAGTAAATTAAAGCTTGTCCATCATAAGCGAGAAATTCTCAGACAAATGCAACTTTACACGAAATGTACATTTCAAAGTTTGTACAGTATTACAGCTACTAGACCCTTTCCTTTTTATATAAACTATCTTAAATACTGTGCCCTTGGGAAAATGCTTTTTCAAATAGTCTGAATGATGCAGTATTTTTTATGTAGCAAATATCTTTTTGTATATGTCCGTTTAACAGACACTTCTGTCTGTCTTTAAATAAACAGAAACAATTTGAAGAAAAATTGTTCCAGCGTTAATTTGAAAAATGGAAGTCCTCTTATATTCAGTGATTAGCTGATCTAAAGCTGTGTCTGCATTAGAATTGTTTTGTTTGAATTCCCACCAACGCTGCCACTGGTTCAACTTGTATCAATCATAGAAACAGTGGAAATGCTAGTGTAGACAGGCTCCCAGTGCATGTTGGGGATCTAACCCAAGGAATTTTTAAAAAGGAGCCCATAGAGATCTACTGAATAAAGACTGATTTATCTTTTATACAGATACAGGTTCTCAATACAAATCTGTGGTGAATTGTCTATCAGGGAGAAATACTTGGGTGTCCAACTTCTCATAATAAAATAAAAATAACATTTTTATCTTTCAGAAATGTTTCCATTTGCCTTTAATTTTCTGAGCATAGAAAATAACAATATCACTGTTTCTTTGTAGGATCAAAATTCAGACCGAGCAAGTGTTTCATCTCTTGGAATTCTGGATTCAGAATCTACCTCTCTAACTGATGAAGATGTCTGCAATGACTTTGAAGGTACTTCTTCTCCTCAAGAGAACAATGACACCTCGGTAATTAAGGGAATTGGTCTAAGTAGGACAAGCCTAGAAAGTTCAGCTTCTCATGATGGCTCATCCAAGCAATTCTATCACTGTGGTAAGAGTTTTTTTTATATTTTCATTAAATTTGCAGTCCCTTGCTCAAAACTATAGTGTTGAAAGCTGTGGCATCTCTTCATAATTTTAGTTCATAATTTGGGATCACAATAGATACATTAGCCCTTTTTGTGAGGGGAAGCAAACGCATGCAGCGAGGTAGTAATTTGCATACATGTCCTCACCCGTGTGTGTATTCGTATTGCAGCTCCTTGGGAAAGGGACCATCATTTTGTTCCGTGTTTACACAGCCCCTAGTACAATGGGGTTCTGATCCATGACTGGGGAGTACAAATAGTAATAATAATAATGATATTCTCATGAACCTCTGTATTCCATCTCATTGTTCCTGGAGTTGATCTTGTATGGCTCCAATATCTTCAATGGCTAATAGAGACAACTGCACTTTTTGACTAAGAGAGGGTTATATAACCTGCAAATGTCTTTAACAAGGCTTGTTGTTTGGTAGCTCATTTTATTGTTCCTGGCTTTTTTGTTTTTCTTCTTAATAGCAATAATAAAAATCCTTAATAAAAGTAACGTGTTTCCGTGTAGAGAGCAAGACAGGCATTTTCTGTCTCTGATTTCTGAATTGTCTCTAATCTTTAGAGGAGATTAAATGGTTGGTTTTTTTGTGTTGCATACAGATTTCTGCATAAATGTCATGATAGAGTACCCCATTTTAACCACAACCAAATTGAGAGGAAGCATGGTTTAGTGAGGAAAGTATGGGACTGGGAGTCAGGAGAGCTAGGTTCTCTTTGGGGCCGTGCCACAGACTGTCTGATGTTGAGCAAGTCATTTAGTATCACTGTTTTTTTTCCTGCAAAAAACAAATTCCATTCATTTAACCCCTTCTGGTGAGAAATGTCTGTCTCTCTCTGGACAGCAGACAGTAGGAGAACTTCAAATATCTTTCACGGAGCCCTGCTGCTGGTTTCACAGGAATGGACCCAGCGGACAGAATTTCAGTTCTGCTGCTGGAGTGGGAGTGTTTCTGGAGTGGTGGTGTGTGAATATGGGGCAGTTAGGGGACTGGAGCATGGAAGGGAAATGGGTTTATAGCAAGAATTAATTTCTTGTTTAAGAGGGAAGGAGTTCAGCACGGTAACTGTTTGTTTGGAGTAGAGTCTGTGCATGGAGGACAGGCATACCAAGGCTGGGGGAGGTGAAAGCTGCATGGCATACTCTGAGGGGTTATTTGGGTTCTATTAGGGGTGACCGTGCTGGGCTTTTTTAGTAAGAATTGAAAGAAAATGCATTTGGACCAAAACAATTTAAACCTCTTCCCACTCTATCTTGCCTGTATGTGCACGTGAAGGCATGCACACGTACATTGTCATTAGTAATTGTCAAGTTATCCCTTAGTGAATTATCAGTGTTTTTTTTCCTGTTTGTTTGGTATGAGAGAGATTTTAACCACCTGTACTTCATTTTTCCCCATCTGTAATGGTGGTTCTGTCTAGCTGCTTCTGTAGCAGAATCTTTCATCCCTCCTTAGCTTTGATTCATGCAGGAACCATATGAATTGCTTCATCAGAACCTGTTCCTAGCTATAAGCATGCGCCTTGCACAGAATCTACATATACTGGGTTTCCATGCTTGGCAGCTCACTGCTATCCCTGTTGTTGGCACCAGGCAGCAGCCTCAGGCCCTTTCTTAGCAACTCATTCTGTTCCAGGGCATCTCCAGCATAATAACTGACCTGCTGTAACTCCCTAAATATACTTTACTATGTAAAGTCACTTGGTCAAAGACCAATCTAGATTCTACTGTAAATTTATATTTTGTAGTAACAAATACTTCCTTTTATTTGTTTATCCTCAATTAATAGGTTCCCTTTCAAAGTTCCCCTTGCCTGACAAATCAGAGTTGATGTCTTCTTGCAGCACAAGTAGCACCAGTGTGTTTCAGAACTATGCTATGGAGGTATAGTATGATATGTCTTGCTATAGCATCTTCATTTGGATAGAAAAGAAATAATTTCTTCATGTATTTCTTAAACATATTCCAAATAAAGACAAAAGAACATATTCCAAGTAACAATGAAATGCCACTTTAAACTCAGTTAAAACTCCAAGTTAAAGAGTCCGTATAGTAGAAATCAGTAAATAGGTAAATGCTCCGGCTCTAAAACTGTCTTGATTATTCTTGCAATCCCTTAGTTTAGAATAAGGCTGGGATTTTCAAAGGATCCTGAGGAAATTCGTTGCCATGGGATTTGGAAATCTAAAAGAAATAGTAACACATCTTAAACAACTCTGTCAATTTAAAAATTATACTTTTTTTTTTTTTTTAAATGGTAACTGTGATTAATTTTAGTTTCTTCCTTGGGTCTTTGTCCACACAGAACCTGCTGTGGGTGTGTAGGCCCCATGCACGTGAGCCTGGAACCTTTTAGCCAGCAGTGCCTATTGGAGCTGCACACACATCCTTCCCACCCTCGCACATCCTGTAGGGAGGGTATGAAGGCGAAGCAGCCCCAACGGCCATTCGGTTCCTTTTCGCTGCCCATGGTAGTTTGTCACCACCCGCCGCCCAAAGTGTCTGAGATTTCCTACTCATTCACACCTTCCTCCTCTTGAGTTAGGGCATGCTTTACTGGGGCTCAGTTGATATCCCTAGCTTGCTTTAGGGGAGACCCTATTTCTCAGATCTGTGGGATGACTACTTGGAATTTAGTTCATACATTTACCAAACACTGCTCCATTGTGGCAGCTTCTAGATCTATTTGGCAGGGTTGTCCTAAAGTTGTTATTTAGATAGGACTCCTGTCACCCACCTCTCTGAGAGGTAACTGCTAGTCCGTCACTTACCATGCGATCTTTGTGGACAAATGCTCAAAGAAGATGGTTATTTCTCTTACAGTAACTGGAGTTCTTTGAGAGGCTTTTAGTCTATGCAGATTTCACAACCCACCCACCCTCCTTCCCCACTGATATGAGGCCTTTATTTGGATTTCTGTATGAGTGAAGGAACTGAGTGGTAATTAAGGCTGATGCACCATTTATACCTTGGGGCACAAGGATGTGCAGAGAGCAAGTGCAGCCCCCACATACTCTGTTGGCTAAAATGTTCCAGGTTTGTACAGATGTGTGCACACACGTACAGTAGGATCCATGTGGCCAATAATCCCTTCAGTAACTGGAGTTCTTTGAGATAAGTAACTTCTCCTTATTGATGTTGAAAGAATATTTAAGATGTGATTTATTTTTACCTCTAATGCTGTTTATGTACTTTGTCCAAATTCAGTAAAATGCAAAATGAAACTAGACTAGTTCCTTTTCTCTGTTCAATTAGATTTTAGTTCTCCTGGACTAACCATCATTACAGAGGAGTGCTTAAATTCAAGCAGTTATTTATTTTGTTTAAATTAATTAAAATAACTTGTCTACTATTAGGGTGTTTGGGTTTCTGGTTTGGTTAACAAATCCTACATTTTAGGCCTAAACAACTTACAATGTCCCTTTGGCAAACTGATAACAAAGCTCACATTATTATTCTAGATACATCAGTGTTTGTAAGGTTTGAGCTATCCTGGTAGACCAGTCAGAAGGGAAGCCAACCAATTCAGCTACAATGTATTTGTGTACTGCATGAGCAAATTAATTCAGTCCCTAATCTGTTTATATTAGCCCCTGATCTGTTTACATTACAGTAGATCTGAGTCTTCACAAACTCATTCTTGCAGGTAATTAATTCCTCTGAGAGATCTCATTCTCTCCATCATTCACTTCTGTTTCACCCTATGACACGGATGAGTCCATGAAAGCATCGACTGAACACTAATGTACTTTGGATTGAAGCTTACTATTGATGTATTGAAATACATAAATTCAGGCCAAAAGGTTCAATCTTGAGTGCTTAAAGTTAGGCAATTACTTTATTTAGGTACTAAGCTTTTTGGCACCTAAGCATGAACATCTTGGCCTTAGTCTGTTGTTCTCGTCTATGCATTTTCTTTGTAACAAAGAGCAAAGAGGTTCTGAAGCCCCTATAGAACTCCTCTTAATTAAGTACTATATACAGGTACTCATCTCAAGCTGTTCGCGATGTCGAACTTGTGACTGTCTGGTTCATGATGAAGAAATCATGGCAGGATGGACTGCAGATGATTCAAATCTCAATACCACATGTCCCTTCTGTGGCAACCTATTCCTGCCCTTTTTGAATATTGAAATCCGAGATCTGCGGCGACCTGGGCGGTAATTTATTATATGATTTCTCGCTCAAGGTTTTATATGCTCAAATTTTAATTTTTAAGACTTTCTTACATTACATTAACCCTTCATTTCCTCATAGGTACTTTCTGAAGTCCAGTCTATCTACAGAGAATATGCAGCTTCCCTCACCTTTTTCAAATCAGACAGGAAAGTCCTGTATCTCTACTCCCACATCATGTCTTGCTACATCTGTAATGCCTGTTCAAGATGATTTTATTTCAAAATGGTAAATGTGCATTTTCTATTGACTGATACTTTACCTGAGATAATTCGGGGGCATGTGTAAGTTCATAACTAATGGAAAGAAATTGTATTACAAAGATTAAAATGTGAAAAGATATGAGAAAAGACTGTTTAACATGAAGACCTCCGTACTATTCCTCGCTGCCCCGTGCGAGCTGGACATTTGGCAGATTAGCTGGGTTAACTGTTTCCATTCCCTCCCTATAGCAGAAAGTCACTGACAACACATCCATAATCCTGCAGCATTGGCTGTAGTCCCTGACTGGGGCCCGTGTCCATCATGGTTTTCTCACACCATGTTGCTGTACAAAAAGCATATTTCTTCTTATGGTGTTTCTGTTCTTTGCAAGGAGAGAGTCTCTTCCCTGTGACATGGGCAGTGTGGTTGGCTGGGTGGAGTCTGAGGTGCCACTTTGGGCCTGGGGTTCTCAGTCATAATGAGGGTCAAGATCCAATGAGTAGTGGGCCAGTTAGGTTTTTGTTTTACATCTTTGCCTATTTAACTCCCAGTCTGTATGAACACTCAAAGAACAATGTGAAAGCTGGTCTTGTTTGTAACCATATCTTTTCCAGCAAATCTAAGCAGCAGGACAACTCTTGTGCCAGAAGTATCCAAATCCCTTCAGGAAGAAGACAAAATGTTGCTGGGTCAGAGTGTCCCAGTCACGCTGTAGCAAGAAGTGTCAGTACTTACGGACCACTGGAAGAGGATGAGAAGGGAAGCCGGAAGCTCAGCCATATTGTTCCCACTGGCAGCCTGCCCACCACTTTGCAAGGAACAACGGTGTGTAGTGGTTTGTTTCTAATTTAAGCAACAGTGTTTTAAATATGCAGTAGACTTCAGCATGCACAATAGTAGTAATGTCATCTGAAATCACCTTCCCAAGTTAAAAGCAGAAATAGATCTCATGATTTTAATTTGAACTAAAATTAATTTCAGCATGTAGACGTTGGTATTGCTGGAAGGGAACAGTTAACATTCACAAGATTTATTTTTTTTTATAAAGTGCTACATTTCATATAATTTATTTTCTTCCTTTTTTTACAATAGGATTCTTTGGGACTAGAATGGCGTTTATGTAGTCCTGACCCAATCACTGTCCCTTACCTAAGTCCTCTAGTGGTATGGAAAGAGCTTGAAAGCTTGCTTGAAAATGAAGGGGATCGTGTGATAACAGTGGCAGATTTTGTAGACCATCATCCTATCGTGTTTTGGAATTTGGTGTGGTATTTCAGGCGTCTGGACTTGCCCAGTAACTTACCAGGACTAATACTTTCTTCTGAGCACTGTAATAAAAATTCAAAGGTATGAAAAAAGATAGGGCAGTATTGAATGATGAGGCCTTGAATGTTTGTCTTTCAGTGATCAATCTGATTCTACAGTCCTTATGTGGAAATAGCTCTTGTGCAAGTGTTTACAACTAACTGGGCCCAATCCTCAGCTAGTGTAAATTGTTATCGCTCCATTTACTTTAATTGAACCAGTGTATTTCCATACCTTCACTCTTGAACTTTGACCCAGTGGTGCCTGTGCTGGGTGTAGTGCACTACTGGTGGCAGCTGCAATGAAATTTGGTGTGCTGTTCTAACTACAAGGGACTTCACAACTCAGATTTTTGACTTTATTATTTCATGGCCAAAAAAAAACAAAACAAAAGGCAGCAGCTGACAGGACTAGAGGGTGTGGAGGTGTTTGATTGTGGAAAGATGAGGAGGAGAAGACCCTTTAGGCCTTGTTTTCAGAGCCCTGGGCTTTCATCATTACCAGGATCCAGACTACAATGGGAAATAGTGGTTTTGCTATGAACAGCCCAATTTACAGTGGCTTAGGTTAAAGCTGTTATCCTCTAACCTACTGGTCTGATGTATATCAGTTAAACTGTGAAAGTCAGCTGTTGTAACAGTCATAAACTATCGCTGTATACAAAGGCTTATGTATTAATCTTCCTATTCAGATTCCACGAAACTGTATGTCAGAGGACAGTAAATATGTTCTCATTCAGATGCTATGGGACAACATGAAGTTGCATCAGGATCCAGGACAGCCTCTATATATTCTGTGGAATGCACAGAGTAAGTTGTCTATTTGAAAACCAAAGTAGCTTGGATTTTCAGCAACTAAAAAACATATTTTGAAAAGAGATCTTTTTTCATTTTAGTTATCCTGTATAGATATACAAGTGATTTTTGATCAAACCACTTTCTTTGTCTTGCAGGTCAAAATCGTACTCTTTTGTTTGAGAGTGAGTGTTATGTTTGTTGCTATTGCTAACTTTTTTGTGATATTTATTTATTTGGTGTGTGTGTGTCTGTGTGTGTTTTTTACAAGTAGATTTTAGCTTCCAGCATACTGCTGCAACAAGTTTTGTTTTCCGGTATAAGTAGGCCACCATTTCTTGTCAGTGTTTTCTTTATGGGAGAGAAAGGAATAGTAGGATTGTGCTTGGTGATTCACAAAACTTATACAGTAGTTTGTACAAAACATTTCAATAAATCCATCCATTTAGCCTATTTTCTTATTTTAGAGGTTTTTTTTTTTTTTAAACTAAGTTCTTGATTGCTACTAAAAGACCTGCAAATGGTCAGTAGGCCCATTTATGGCTGTTTATTTGTGCTTGTCTCATATATTCCTGTTCTCTTTCTTTACCCTGATGCTGTTCTGACTTGATGCTTATTTCTTTATTTTTTTTGGTAACGTATTGAGTGTATCCACATTTTTATAGCCTTCCATTGTTTTTGGTTTTCTCATACCATGCTGCTTACAAAAAGCACACTTCTTCTTATGGTGTTTCTGTTCTTTGCCAGCCCAAAAGTATCCAGTGGTCCATTTATTGCAAAAAGATGATGACTCCTTTAACCAGGAGCTCTTGAGAAGCATGGTGAAAAGTATTAAGATGAATGATGTCTATGGACCAATGAGTCAAATCTTAGAGCGACTGAACAAATGGCCACAGATTAAAAGACAGAGGTAGGAATACTCATGTATCAAATTGAAGCAAGCTTTTGCAATGAGCATGGTATCGCAGTATGAATAGTATGTTCAGAGGTTCACAACCTTTTCAAGGTGTTCAGCAATGTTCTCCCAGGAGTATCTACTAAATATGGTCAATGTTTTTAAAAAAATACTATTGCAAAAGCTTTATTTTAAAAACCCTTCGTTTTCTTAACTTTGTTCCAAATTTTACAGTAATTTGTTGGGTTATGGTTTTGTTTGTTTGTTTGTTTTTGTTGGGGGGGGGGGTTGTGGGTGTTCTTTGACAAAATTCAAGAGTTTTTGTTTTGCTTTGATTGTTATTTTCATTTTGGGGTGGGTTTTTCCTCACTTTCTTTTATTCCCCCCCCTTCTATTTATTTATTTATTTATTACTTTTCTTCCCATTTTTTATACTCGTAAGGTGTATAGAGGTAGGAGTCTCAAGAAGGGAGAAAAACGTTACTTAATTTCACCTTTTAAACTTTTTTCCTTCACTTTTCCAGTGGAAAAAGGGGGGAAAGGTAAAAAAGTGAGAGAAGAGGAAAGGGGGGAAAAAAGAAATGAGATTTTGTTTTATTTAGAAAAAAAGTGGACATTCCTAGAGAATCAAAATGTTTCCATGGAAAATCTTTAATTCTCTCAAAAAATCACTTTTCTTCAGAAAAGTTTGACAAGAAATTTTTTTTACCGTCTCTAATATCTTTTATCGCTGGAATATTTTGAGTCTGTCCCATGTGTGCATATTCCAGTTAGAGTCTGATCCAGACTCCAGTGACTTCACTGGGAGTTGGATCAGGCCCTTAGCCTATAAACTCCTAGGTAAAGGGACCTTGTCATTTTCCATGTTTGAGCACCAAACACAGATCAGGAGCTCAATAAATGATGATTTTCAAGGTGGCATTTTTTTCAACAATGTGTTTAAGAGAAGTCCTGTTTGTTTACTTATGTTTTGCCATGATTTTGAATTGTCTGTAGTATTGATTACAAATGCTACCATCTTTCAGAATGAAAATTAATGGCTTTTTTTTTTTTTTTTTTTTTTTTTTTTACATTTTTAGGAGCCTCTATAGAGAAATATTATTTCTTTCCCTTGTTGCTCTAGGGAGAGAGAACATTGATATAGGTAAGTTATAAACTGTATTAAGGTAAATGTAGATTAATGGTTTATACAAACCATTATTTCAGCTTTCAAGGAGAAAATATCTATTTTGGTATATTTGAATGTGCGCAGTGTTAATGAAAACTGCTGATAATATGCTTTCCTAGTATGTGTCTTTTACATTTTTATACACATTAAAGTATGGTTACAAGGACTCTTCAGCTGTTTCATGAAAATAGGCACAACTATACTATTGGCATAGGGTTGCCACCGGTCCAGGTTTTACCCAGGCAGTCCAGTTTTTGGCTTCCGTGTCTGGGTGTGATTTAGGGTTGCCAGGTGCCTGGTTTTCTACCAGAAAGTCCAGTCAGAAAGGGGACCTGGCAACTCTAAATAGTACCCAAACCAAAAGTCCAGTTACCACAGGTCATGGGGATGCGCTGGGTCATTAACCCATGCCGGCCCCTGCCCAGCTGGGACCTCCTCCCACCTGCAGGCAGGCTCCTTGAGAGGGGGCAGCAAGTGACAGGAAGTGAGGAGAAAAAAGAGAGAGATGGGGCAGGGAGGAGCAAGCGATGGGGCGAGGCCTTGGGGGAAGAGGTGGGGCCTTGGGGAGGAGGCGGAGCAGGGGTGGGGCCTAAGGGATCTGGTTACCAGCAACTAGAAAGGTGGTAACCCTATTTTAGCATCTGTATAAGTATGGTACAATATGTAGATTTTCTTTTTATTTCTGCAGATGCTTTTGACAGAGAGTACAAAATGGCCTATGATCGTCTCACAGCTAATCAGGTCAAGAGTACTCACAACTGCGATAGACCGCCAAGTACTGGAGTGATGGAATGCCGAAAGATTTTTGGAGAACCATATCTTTAATTAATATTTTAATGAATTGTATACATGTGTAAAATCACAAAGAACATCTCGGTCTTCAGTGTTTGAAAACATATTTACAAATGTACTATGTCAGAAGACTGGAAAAAATTGGGCCTATGTAGGTACAAAAATGGACAATGAGCAAAGAAGGGGCCAAATACTACTTTCCTCTCCTTGCTTCTCTCTGCAAATCATTTTGTGGAGTAGGCAACCGTAAACTAAATCAGTTCTCTAACAAGGGACAACATTTTACAGTCCTTTAAAGAAAACTTGGGAGAGGCAGACAAAAATGATGCACTGAAACTAGCAAGAGTGAAGTAAATTCTGCAAATCTGTTTACATAGAATATTCAAAATATTATGAAGCGCATACAAAGTTGTATTATACATATTTTAAATTGTTTATAGTAAGTTGATATTTTTTTAATTTTTTAAATTACTCTAGTGAATTTTAATGAACTTATTGCATAAGCAATTTTAATGACAGTGCTCATTTTTTTCTGCTATTTATAGTAACTGGTCCAATTAGGATTTGAAAAAATCATTTGCTTTTGAAGTGGTCTATAATTTCAGCACTGTCCTAGGTAACATTCTGGGGCCAGTATTTCTCTTGCACACACAGAATTATGTACCACCATTGGAATCGGATGAAAAGTATGGCAAACTTGTGTAAAAATATGGTTATTAACACTCTGACTCTATAGTATCTGTCTTTCTGTAGAAGTCCCCCACAAAATTCTGTAATACATTGAAGGATCCCACAGTTTACTTTAAGGAGATCCAACGCTTTTTAGCTGTTGGCATTTACTAATTTAATATATCTATGGGTATATATTACAAGATGTATAGCAAATAGCTTACAAAAATAGTTCCACATAAAATGTATAGTGTACAGTCCTGTATATGGAGGTGTAGGTATGTTTGTAAATGCCCTAAACATGGCACTTAATTCATTGTGGTCCAAAGTTACACTCTTTTTTAAATAAGAAAATATGCTACATGAAATATATAGGGAATTTAATCCATTGGGATATGCTGTACGTAATAAGGTATATTTGTAATGACTGATCCTGTATTTCCCAGGCAACACGGTAACTTCGGCTCTGTAAAGAAAATAGTGCTGCATAACTCTCCACCTTGGAGTCATGACTTCTGGCTCATGCTTTGACGTTCTAGAAATTTCAGAAAATGTTACGCACTCATTCACAGCCGCTACACACCAGAAAGCAGGTTTTATGTATAAAATATCAGAGGTTCTATGTGCATGTTCTTTTTCCTACCACCCTGCAGCACTGGAGATGGAGAAGATACTCTTTCAATCTTTGAGAGACAGCTTTGGGTTTGCTTGCCTGCAGACATCTCTCAACCTTTCTAATTTCCAAGAGCAATCCTACTGTGATATTTACCTAGATGGAAAAGCTAAATATACCTTTTTGTGGGAGTTTTCTGCATAGCCCCAGACACTCGCATCTGCCATCTTGTCAGAGTTAACGAGGGGCAGTGAGGACTCCATCCTGTTTCCAGTGAAGTAAATTGAAAGATTCTAGTGACGTCATTATTATTATTGAATGGAAATATGATTAGACCTTTAGAGGGTTATTTTAAAGCACCTGCCAATTCCTCTTCAAAAGAGTAAGGGGATGCTGCCCTAAGCAGACTGTTTTAAAATGTCAAGAGCGGCAGTTTACTCTTAATGTTACATGCAAAATACATCTTGACCCACGTTTGGTCTTTTTGGATATAGCTTTCATTGAACAATGCCTCTTTTCTAAGATGCTGCTAACTGTGTAGGTTTTTTTTTTCTTTGGGTGGAGATAGTAACGTTACATTTCCCACCAGTTTTCACATGCTTAATTATTTTAAACATTTGTGATGCTTTATTTTGTAGTGCCCACATTTTCTAAATAGTATTCCTCCCTGATGTTGTAAAACTACCATATGAATCATCAGTTACAATACATGATAAATACGCTGCCAACATGCTCAACTCAGTCATCAAAACCAGCATGCGGAATACATGGTCGTTACTTTTGAGCTTACTCATTGTAAATCCTAGTGACATGTATGCATGCTCTGCTGTAGTTACATTGTATTTACCAAGTAAAAGTTACCTACAATAGTTGCCATGTATGTAAATAACTACCTACATATTTGTGCTGTGTATAATGCAGTGTTATACCACTTTCTTTAAATCCTGTTTCCTACTACAGTTACTACTACTTGATAATCCCCATTCTATAGTACCTAATAGCCATGAAGGAGAACAAGCTGTTTCTCCAGAGCTGTCATTGGTGTTCTAGAGGTACTTGGAAAGCTATGAGGCAGGCTTCATGTTTTAGATTGAGCAGTTAACCTGTACTGGCACAAGTATCTGAGTCTGGTCTCCACACCAAGTCTCGTTTGATGACATTACGTTGCAACTATGCACTTGTGCCAGCACAGAATATCAACATATTTAATCCATAGCCCAATCCTTTAACCCAGCTTGCTTATGAGTACTTTCTACCACCTTAATTGTAGAAGACCAAACAAGTTCGCCAGCTTCTGCAGGTATGAAAAGTCCCTTCAGTATTATATCGAAAGCACATAATGTACCATAAAAATCTTGGATATGTCTCATTATTTCAGACAAGCAATCTTAGTGTGCCCTTGCCCTCTTAAGACTGCATTTCTTAAAGGTTGCTGATGTTTAGTTGTGCTTGCTTTACATTAATATACCATGTAGTTTTTATTTATCAAATGAAATCATTCTACACTTAACTTTTAAATACTCCTTTGGCAAAACCTGTTGCAAATCAGTCAACTGTAGAAACATTATAACATAAGAATGGCCATACTGGGTTAGACCAATGGTCCATCTAGCCAAGTGTGCCGTCTTCCGACATTGGCCAATGCCAGATGCTTCAAAAGCAATACACAGAACAGGGCAATTATAAAGTGATCCATCCCCTGTCATCCAGCCCCAGTTTATGGCAGTCAAAGACTTAGGGACATCCAGTGTTGCTTCCCTGACCATCTTGACTAATAGGTCCATCAATGGCTATCTTCCATGAACCTATCTGATTCTTTTTTTTTTTTTTTTTTTTTTTTTTTTTAGCCCAGTTATAGTTTTAACTTCTGGCCATCACAACCTACCCTGGCAACAAGTTCTATAGGTTGACTGTGTGTTGTGTGAAGAAGTACTTCCTTTTGTTTGTTTTCAACCTGCTGTCTATTAATTTTATCAGATGACCCCGGGTTCTTGTGTTTTATGTGAAGGGGTAAATAACACTTCCTTATTCATTTTCTCCACCCCATTCATGATTTTATAGCCCTCTATCAGATCCCCCTTAGTCATCTCTTTTTTTCCTAACCTGAAGAGTCCCAGAGTTTTTCATCTCGCCTCCTATGGAAGCTGTTCCATACACTTAATCATTTTTGTTGCCCTTCTCTTTTTTTTTCTTTTCCATTCCTAATACATCTTTTTGAGCTGGGATGACCAGATCTGCATGCAGTATTCAAGGTGTGGGCATACCATGGATTTATATAGTGGCATTATGATATTTTTGTCTTATTATTTATCCCTTTCCTAATGGTTCCTAACATTGTTAGTTTTTTCAACTGCTTCTCACATTGAGTAGATGTTTTTAGAGAATGATCCATAATGACTCCAAGATCTTTCTTGAGTGGTTAACAGCTAATTTAGACCCCATCATTTTATATGTAAAGTTGGGATTATGTTTTCCAGTGCATTACTTTGCAATTAGCAACACTGAATTTCATCTGCCATTTTGTTCCCAGTCACCCAGTTTTGTGAGATCCCTTTGTAACTCTTTGCAGTCTGCTTTGGACTTAACTATCTTGAGTAATTTTGTATCATCTACAAACCTTGCCACCTCATTATTTATCCCTTTTTCCAGATCGTTTGTGAAATATAAAATGATATCTGAGAAATTGATATATTTTTAGATGAATGAGAAATTCTCCTCATTCAGATTGTTATAATGTGGTGGTCAGAATGCAGATCCTGAAGGTGGAAAGTTTTTAAGCATCATACAATCCAATATTGAAATAATTTTCAGCCTTCACTGTCCTTTATTAAAAAAGCATTTTGATTATGTTTTCCAGTACTGCTAGGATGAATATGTTTTCTAGTACTTCTGGAATATATTTTCAATTTTAAAAATTGTAAAATATTGTGTGTGCTATATAGTGCTTCTTTCCATTAACTTTAAATAAGTGTTTTACATTTCAGTGCAATATATACCATGCTTTTCTCTTGTTCCACCATAGCAGCACAGGGGGGGGGGGGGGGAATACTGTTAGGGATGGAATAATGAGATGCTATTAGAAGTGGAAATTTTTCTCTGTGACTGTTAAATACTGCCCACTGCCATTAGGTTTGCTCTTGGTACAGTTATGATAAAATGATTTCTTAAATTTCCACGGACAAATGAAATGATTTCTACCCCAAAGAAAGAAAGGCAAAGATTTTGCATGCAGAAATTGTTTATAACAAATGGAAGGTACAAATTTTAATTTCAGAGAGGGGGTATTTCTAGATATAATAATATTCTCATCTGGATTTTAAAATGGTACTTTGTTAGTTTGCAAACAGCACTTTTTAAATGAATGGTTGTAGATTTGTAAATATGTAACGTTTAAATTTTATTTACCAAAAAGAACATCAGTTTGTTGGATGTTTATTTTGTTTTGTAATTCATTTAAAATATATAGGTCACTGTTCACAATGATAAACTTTTTGTCTCATCCAAAAGAATAAAAGTTCAAAGTTTTACAAGTAAATAAAAAGCTAAAGTTCTCAGTATGGTTATGCTCATTTAAATTTTATTAAATGGTTTAAGAATGACAGAAGCATCTATAGTTTCTCATCACTTTGCTGGTTTAATTGAGGCATTGGTAACTTTAAACCATACAGGCTAATTGATAATGGTGGATGACAATTAGCATTTCTTCATATGACACAATTATGCAAAACACATTAGTGCTAACAGGAGTTGAATACAGTCACTTTCAGGGGGTGAAAAGCAATATAAGATCATTTCAGCTTCCTCTTTTTATAACAGTTTCACTTCGTGTTCTCTTTACCTTTTACTGGTTTGCAGTGTGCTCTCCTAGTCCCTGAATCCTGCAAAGCAAACTGTACCAATGGACTCTTAGATCCACATGGAGTCCCTCTAGTTTATGTAGGACTTCACCATGAGTTTAGGGATCACATTGCAGAATTAGATGCTTATTTATAATGTGGCAGAGTGGATATTCTTCAGGATTGCTGTGTAACTGGTAAATGCTTTTCCCACTGAGCACAGAAATCAGTTTATTGCTCTTTCTCCGAAGAGTTTAGGGTGAAATTCCCCTCTGTTTAGAGGGACCAACTCAAGGCCTGTTCTACACTTACATCCCACTTAAGCCCTATTTTGGGGATGTAAGAAGATCAACACTGGCTCTCTCCACAAGGCTAAATTTCACCATCAGGGTCTGATCCCACACCCATTGACAAAGCTCCACTGACTTCAGTGGATTTAGGATCAGGCCCTTTCATTAATAATTTAGACCCTGATTCCGCAAAAGACTAATAATACTCTGACTCCTGCAAAAATTGCCTGGGATCTTTAATGACTACAAGTGGGCAGAGCCTCGGTCTTGAATTAATAAAATGAAACAGGACTACTTGCAGTGCATAACATTTTAAACACCTGTGTGGGTCTTTGCAGGATTGGGGCCTAAATATATATTAATGCATATAAATATATTAATAGAAATCTTTATTTGAATTTAAGTTTCACTAAGCTTAGTTTTTTACAATTTTCAATAAGCTTACAATTGGTTTAAGTAAGTAAAATAACTACCTTAAACCCATTTTCAAGTTCATTTACACATACTGTATATGGCGATCACATCGTCTTGTGCGGCCCAAATGGTAGTTACACCCAAGCCTCAGACAGATATTGGGCAGGATATGATTCTCTCTTCTAGCATCACACTGATGATCAAAAATACAAAGTAAAGAGCAAACATGGTGAGCCCTAATAGTTTGTTCATTTTCCATTTAGAGAGCGCAATTGAGATGATCACAAACAAGAGCATGAGAAAAAGCAGAACAATTGCACAAAACAAACCATTACTACTGACAGCAACTGAGCTGAGTCCATTGAAGACCGAATAAAGGAACCAAGGAACTGGCAAGCTGTAAGTAAGGGAAAAGCAGTTTAAAGGAATGCTTAGAGGAGTTCATGCAAAATTGAATTTTATACAGATGTAAAGCGATGGGTATCAAGATCCATGCAGGAAAACGTCATGTGCCATCTTCATTCAGTTGTTTTATCTAAAACTGACTTATCTTGCTTTCTACCCTAGGAATTGAGTTTTGGGCTAGTACTCTGGACTGCTTTCATCCCTTTCAGGAATCCAGGCTTGGAGCTTGTCTTGAGTAAAGTCACACTGGAAGCCTGTGACAGATAGGACAAAACTTGGATCTCCTACCTCCAGATGCTGAGCATTAGGCCAAGAGATCTTTGTTTCTCTTCTGAAAAACTGCTACTGGATGATCCCAGTGTAGCCTAGGGAGGGGCATGCTCAAACTTCTTCAGAGCATGGGCTGCATCTTAATAACCTTCCACAGACCACTTTTCCTCCTATGAATGGACCACTTTCCCTCCCATGTCTATCACACAACATCCCTGCTGCAGCAACACTAGCTGCTAACATAACTGAAATGCAATACATGTGATCTGCCCTGCTTTGGGGAGTGGGGGGAGTGAAACCTGATCCCACCATCTTCTCTTGCCACTCATTTCATCTCTGCTCTCTTTCTACTGTCCATCTCTGACTCCTACTCCCATACATGTGCTTCTCTAGTGCAGGGGTCTCCAACTTCATTGCACCACGACCCTCTTTGGACAATAAAAATTACTACGTGACCCCAGCGGTGGGACTGAAGTCTGAGCCCCCGGTCGGGGAAGGGGGCAAAGCTGAAGCCATGAAGCTCAAGGACTTCAGGCAGGGGGCCTGTAACCTGAGTCCCGATGCCCAGGGCTCCTGGGCCCCAGCAAGTCTAAGCCAGCCCTGGTGCCCCCATTAAAATGGGGTCATGACCCACTTTGGGGTCCCTGACCTACAGTTTGAGAACTGCTGTTCTAGTGCTTGGTCTCAGGTGTCTCTTCCTCTCCGTATGCTTTCCTGCTGACCTGTCCTTTTCCAGCCTTGCATGTGCTGCCCAGCCACCTAGTTTCCCAATACGTCCGCTCTTAATGACAGGTCAGGGCCCACTGGCAACTGGTGTTTCCTGTCCTGCTGCTGGCTTTGCTCCTGTTTCTGCAGTCCAGCGGACCCCACGTTTCTGCTACATATGGGCTATTCCCTTCCTGTCAGCAGTTCAAAGCTGTAGCACAGCCTGTATCTGGCCTGCTGCCAGTTCTGTGTCCCTGGGGCAATCAGAGGTGGGCCTCTGGGCTCCTGACCTTTTCTTTGCCTTTTGCGGGGTTTGTTCTAGGGCAGTCGGTAGCAGCCTGCTTTGTTCTCTCTTCCTCTTGGACCAGGTATGTAGCAGCATGTGGCTCAAGCACCTCTGCCAGCTTTCAGGGACGGCAGAGCAGCCGCGCAAGCTCCCAGCGGACCCCAAAAGGGGCTCCATCTTGTGAGGCAGCTTCAGGGCCGGCTCCAGGCACAGCTTAACAAGCAGGTGCTTGGGGCGGCCAAGGGAGAGGGGCGGCACCTGCGGCAATTCAGGGCTGGCAGGTCCCTCACTCCCTCTAGGAGCGAAGGACCTGCCTCTGAACTGCCGCCGCCGATCGCGGCTTTTTTTTTTCCACTTGCCGCCGCCGATTGCTGCTTCTTGGGGCGGCAGAAATGCTGGAGCCGGCCCTGGGCAGCTTTAACACTCTACAAAGGGCAAATTATGCCCTGTCTGTTGTCAGCCAGCTGCCCCTAGGGCTGCTAGGGCACGGAGCTTGGGGTCGGACAGGCAGCTTGGGACCTGTATCCCCCCAGGAAGCTGTGACTCCACCACAGAAAAGCGTGACCAGGAGACATGGAACAGAACAGGGAGCGGCTCTAAGGACTTCATTCAGCCAGCCTGGAGGACGGGGAGTCCCGGGGCAATTCAGGACCTTAAGGACAAGGCTTCTGGCCCCACCCCACATCCTGAAATGGGTCCAAAGTGCCTTGGGGATAGAAGCAGAGCTCACAATCAGCACCCCTTCCTCACAGCTTGAGGCAGGAAACTGGCAGTGAATCCCCATCCCCTGGCCTGCGGGAGTGTGAGCCTACAAGAGACGAATCAAAAGGAGAAATTTCTAGGGGGCTCAAAGCCCTGTGCAAGGCTAGCCGCAAAAGGGCCTGTCATAGGTGGTATCTGTCCTTTGACTCGGACACCTCCTCCTCTGCTGCGAAGGAGAGCTAACAGACTGATTCTGAGCAGGACATGGACAAAATGCAACACAGGTTTTTTCCCCACTGGGAAGTTTGTAACCAGGGGCAAAGAGGTTATCTCCACACTTGAGATCCAGCCTGAGCAGGCCCTTGAGCACAAACCTCAGAGCAAATACCTCACTGCCAAATCCTCCCTGGAGGCAGTGATTTCCCTGCACCCTCCTTTTCCAGTCGTGTTTTCAGACTTTTCTCTAAAGAAGAGCTAGTAAAACATATTGATCAAAAACTATCGCGGGGCTGTGTCATGCTCTAAGCTACACTAAATGTGCAAGCCCCTTTCATTTTTTTTAAATGACAGAACTATTTAATTTTGGAAAAACAGCTACTCAGTGGGTCCCACAGTATGTCTGATTTTAAAATTAGCAATATCAGCTGCGTGCAGCAGATCTCTAGATCTTATAATATAAAAATGCATCAAACTGTAACAGGATCAATGCAAGTCCCATTACCCTAAACCATTAAACACAAATTAAATTTTAAAAGAGGTCAGTTAAGAAAGGGAAACATTCTCAGTTAAAGGAGGGACATTGTCACTGTCTCTCACACCTTGGTGCTGAAAGATTAAACGTTTTTGAGGCACGCTGAGATCTTCGGGTAAAGCTGCTGCTGTTTATTTTAAACCACGTACTCATGTTCAGTGGCACTACAGCCGTTTAGACTAAAAACTTATACCACTTAAAAAGTCTTGAGTTATCACCATACTGCAGTACCTGGCATTGGGTTTTAGTTATAAACTCTCTCTTTGGGTCAGGTTAACTAAAGAAATCTGTTCAAATGAATGAGTGTCAGTAATTGTCCAGCTGTCCTTTAATTTGGTTTGTACCCAACACGAAAGTAACGAGTCCGATTTAGACTGGAATAGAAATGCAGCATTTTCTACTTCAAACCAAACGTGACTCTTAACATGTGGCTAGTACTTACCCAACAGTGATGTCAAAGATGTTGCTGCCCACAGAGCTGGAGACAGCCATGTCACCCAGGCCTTTACGTGCAACAATAACGCTTGTGATGAGGTCAGGGATTGAAGTCCCTGCTGCCAGGATTGTTAAACCCATAATTTCCTCCGAAATCCCAATTGTTTCTCCAACCTAATAAACAGCAACAATGGTCCTTAGTTTTGAAACAAAGAATGTAATTAACCCTTTTCATTCCTGAAGGTTTGATGCTGTATTTGGGTTATGATTTTATTTGAAATCCCCTTAAAGCCTGCAGCCTATTTCTGCTTTTCAAGATACAGGATGGCCTAATTCTAAGGCTTGTTTTGATATGAAATACTTTCTTTAATGGAAATCTATTTCCTTTATCCCCTTCTAACTGCAGAGTTGTGCCTCAGAGACAAGACCAAGTGGGAGCGTGTTCAGTTGCAGCACAGCACACCTCTGTCTTGGAACATCTCCAGAAGATGTGGCGTTATCTTTCCTCTCCAAATTTTAAAACTGGCCCAAATCATGATAAATTCTTTATCTGAGTGGTCTTCCTAGTTAGACACACAGTCCCATTTGCTGCTTGACATCTGTACTGTGCTTTGGTGTCCACAATTTCTGTTGATTTGTGGTTTGATTAACTATAAGATAGATGCACAGTATATCACCAAATACATATTGTAGGCCCCAGTCCTGCAAGGGGCTGAGAACCTTTCACCTCTCCTTGAATAGCAAATTGATATTAAGGCCAGGGGCATTAAGGACACTCAGCACCATGCTATATCAGACCCTATATTCTTAGAAATTTAATTAGATAAGGTTCAAACACTTATGTCCCCCATAGAAATATGCATTGATAAAAAGATGATGAAGATAATTGTCAACTTGACAACATGTCTTCCACTGATGCACAAACTCCCTTAGAAACTGGGGATGGGGGTAAAAATTAATCTTTGTCAAATGAAAAAGGATGAAATTGAACATTCTCACTTGGGTTCTCCCAGAACAAAATGTCTGGCGTTAATTGGATGGCAGTATCTGTAAAGTTATTGAAAACAAAGGGTAATATCTACACTACGAAAGCACATCTGTGCTGCTGCCACTGTAGTATAGATGCTTCCTACATCGACAGAGTTATTCCGTCAATATAATCCACCTCTCCAAAAGGTGGAAGGTAGGTCAGTGGAACACTTCATAGGCTGACCTAATTGTGTCACACGGGGTGCAAAATTTTTCACAGCCCTAGCCATGTAGCTAGGTCTATTTAATTTGTAGGTGTAGACCAGGTCAAAGGTGTCTGCCACAGTGCGGCATTTTCCCCCTCTACTTGTTTTTTGAACCACTCTTTGTTTCTAGATAGAAAAAGAACCTCTTACCTGATGTGCCCACCACACCATGAGGTAGGAAAATGCTGCAATCCAGATGATGGCTCCTAGAAATGTGATGGCAAAGAAGTTTCTAGACCTCTGTTCAAAGCAAGTTTGAAAACGATTAGGAGTCTGATCTTCCCAACAGCCTGATCCACCCTCCATCACTTCACCTCAGGCAATTATTTTAACATGGCCCCATAGTCTCTGGTATCATTTTGTTTGATTTTTCACACCTCTACTAGGTGCCCAGTTTTTGCTGATACCTTGGGTGGCTGCTTAAAACAAGCTGAACCGTGCTTAGTTTTCAGTCCACGCTATTTTATTGCGTTTCATCCCACTGCCAGTATTTTTTGCAGAGGCCCTTGCATCCTGTCACGTGACTGTTCAGTGGGCAGACTTCACCCTCATTGTAGAGCAGTGGTTCTCAAACTGTGGGTCAGGACCCCAAAGTGGGTCGCGACCCTCTTTTAATGGGGTTGCCAAGGCTGGTGGCTCAGGTTACAGGCATGGGGTTGAAGCCCTTGGGCTTCAGCTTTGCCCCCACCCTGCCAGGGGCGGCAGGGCTCGGGTTTCGGTCCCCCCCCGCATGGGGTGGTGGGGTTCGAACGGGCTCCTGGCGCCGTGTAGTAATTTTTGTTGTCAGAAGGGGGTGGCAGGTGCAGTGAAGTAGAGAAATGTTTGATGTAACCAGTGCCACTAGGTGCTATGACTACACGCTGCCAATGAAATGCCCTGGATCTAGACAGCAGTGGTGTGTAGTAAGTCAATCTCCTATCGGTTAATGTACTCTATGGCCAGTGCTACGCAGGCACAGAAACAAATTTTGTTTATTTCTTCTTTACATTTTTCAGTGTTTGCTTTAAAAAAAAAAAAAAAAAAAAGTGCTGACGTGGGGCGGGACGTTTTCTAGCTCTGAACAGGTATAACGAACGCAGCACCCGTGCAAAGCGGCCCACGCTTCCCTGCCAATCTGCCTCCCATGCAACATGGACCGACTCCTTGGCGAGGACAGAGGGTAGCTCAGGCTCTGGGCTCGTTCTGTTGTTAGCCTCTCTTCGGCCTCTGCTAGCTGAGAGTCCCAGCTGCAGTGGTGTTTCTGTCATATCAAATCTGGGACTGACACGGCCGCCGTGGTTTCCTAGAGGAGTCTCTGCTACTCGGCATTAGCCATTGCCGGCTGGTTTTGCCTTGTAAAATTCAGGGGAAGGTAGAGAAGAATACCTGCTTTCAGTTACTTCTCACCTTTGAGAGTAACCCCCGTCCCAGAACAGGGGCTCCAGCTCCCACCACCATCAGTGGGAAGTAGGTACATAGAGGCCCGAGCGCTCTATGGGGAAAATAGAGACCCCCTGGCTCTGTTGCTAATAAAGCTTTATCCATCGCAGTGGCATAAAGAAAGTAAAATCTTACTGGGTTCCTAACGTCGGGCACAGTGAGCCAGAGAGGGAACACCACGGGCAGGAGGAAAAGGTAAAGAGCTTGTTTTCTCCGGGTCTCTGGCCATTCGAGGGATAACGGCTCGTCATTTTCTTCCTCCTCATCTTCATCCTCACTCTCCTCATCACAATCTTCCTCCTCCTCAGAGCTGCTGCCTTCTATATCCAGAGAGAGCTGAGACCCAAAAAAACAACCAACCCCCCAAACACATTTTGAAACAACTGCATTAGAAGGCTGCATTGACGCGTGTGTGTGTGTGTGTGTGTATGTGTATGTGCATTCACACACACACAGCTGTGGATGACTGTGTGTTCCTGTCCCCCAGGGCAGAGATCTAGTTTTTGATGATCCCATTTGTAAATATTTGCAGAACAGTCCGTCCCCCAGGTCACTATTACGTGACCACATTGTGAACGATCCTATCTCAGTGCAGGCGCCCAGCGAGGCTGCAGTCGGACTCCTGAATATCTTAAGTATGTGTTTTGCAGTAGTGCCCAGAGGCCCTGGTCACGGATCAGGACCCCATTGTGTTGGGCACTGGACACACACAGACAATACATGTTATCTGGCTTTCCAACCACCAGGTCTTCAACACAGCAAACTATCCTCATCTCTTTAAAGGGGCCACCATCCCTTCCCTGGGTCAGGGCACACATCATTAAAACAAAAAGAACTGCCAGAGAGGACGACACAGTCTTTGCTCTAACCAGTTTACACAGGTTGTGATACCCTCGTTTCCACTGCGGAGTCACTTACTCCTGGAGCAGTCTCACCGAAATCCATGGGACAACTTGAGGAGTAAAGCAGTATACTACGTAAGGCTACCACAGTCCGCTGCTGTAGTACCTCTGAGCCTGGATTTGACTAGAAGGAGCATTTTGGGGTCTTAGCTGACCGGATCTAATTAGTTACTCATGTTAGCGCTTTCTGTTGCCACTCAAGATAACTTACTACAAGGATGGTCTATTTAGAGTGGCTAATGACTTGAGTTGGGTTGTGCCCTCTTTCACTGGACACGGCACTGAGGGTTTGGCCTGGGCTGAGCTCTTGTTCCACGTGGCTCCAGTTCACAATACCTGCCCGCCAGGCGGTGTGTCCACATTGTGTTCATCCTCCACCACGCTGAGGTTGGAGTCGCTGGCAGGCGTTACTTGAACGGTGGTTGCTAATTCTGCTTCCGCTTTGTTCTCTGCTTGAAAGGATAAGAGAGAGAGAGAGCTGGGCCCAGCAGTAAGAGATGACCTCCCCACATCAGCAGGGAGCTTGAGAGTGCGAAACATTTACGTTTCTGACCCCATAAACTGGAGCAGTGCAAAGCAAGCTCTTTCTGAAGGGTTGGAAGGTCAATCTATTGTTTGGACCCTCTGATTATCCTACAGCTTCACCCCAGTTAGAGAGTCTGGCCAGCAAAAGCAGGGCACAGTCAGACCCGCTCACCTTAGACGTAAGGTTGTTGCAGCAGCTTTGCCTCGTGTCTTTGTGCTGGGGCATCACTTATGTAATCCCCACGCGGCTAAAGGCAGATCTAGCGAGGGGAGGGAGTGCTGATTGGCTGATCGCTAATGGACACAGAGTTTGAGAATTCTATTAAAGCCAGCCTCAACAACCAGGCAGGAGGCAGGGCTCTGTTTCCTTCTCTCCACCATGACGGGGGCATTCTCTAGGGGCTGGTGGTGGTCAAGTTTTCTCAGAAACAACTGTTCTGTCTGCCAGACTTTAATCCCTAATCACCGGGCACATGTCCAAAGAGAAAAGTGCTGACACTGGATAACACAAAGGAAAAAATCCCCAGACTCCTCTGTGCTGGTCTCTCCAGGAATGTAATTAACCCCTGTAACCGAAAGCAAGAGAAACCTGAAAACAGCCGCTCTGAACAGTGCTGGACCATGGATATTGGATAGTGGCGGGAAGAGGGGCATTGAGTCAGAGAGAACAGGATCTTGACATGCTGCTGTCATGTGGCTTAGCGAATACGTTCTGGGCCCATCTATATAGCCAAATCTGCCAGGTCAGGGGATCATGTTATAACAGGCTCATACCTAGACTAGTATTGTAGGATGGTTTGGCCTGAGCTGTGCAGGCTGAACCTAATTCCCTTATAATGGTCGTAGTGATCCTGTTTTTACAACCTTGTACAAATGTGAGGTCAGGTTTTCAGAAGCTCTCCTTGGCATGTGCCATTTGGGGGGTTGCATAATGAGATGCACAGAAGTGGGACTTCGACAACATCTGGCCCGAGGATATAGCACAGTTTGGTACCATGGAGAGGATGTAGCCTAGGCCCATCTATACAGGAAAGATCCTGTAGGGGGCAGAGCCTCACCTGGGGTAAGTCAGTGGAACTATGACAATTTGCTGAGGATATGTTCCCAGATCTTCATTTAGGGCTTTACCACAGCTTGGTCCTCATCTACACAGACAAGACCCAACTATGTTATTACATGGTCAGGGCACTCCAGTGGTATAGCACCGTGCCTGCGGAGATGGGCACTTCAGTGTGAATTTTACCCATCCACTTTCAGATGGCTCCAGCCCCATGAATAGCACAGATCCATGTTGCAGCGCTGGACAGCGACCTCCTCTACAAGTCTTAGCTCAAGCAGCCTATGAATCGCTACTGAAATACACCTCTACCTCGATAGAACGCTGTCCTTGGCAGCCAAAAAAGCTGACCGTGGTATAGGTGAAACCGCGTTATATCGAACTGGCTTTGACCCACCGAAGTGCGCAGCCCTGCCCCCCCCCCCCTCCCCCCCCCCCGGAGCACTGCTTTACCGCCTTATATCCGAATTTGTGTTATATCGGGTCGCGTTCTATCGGGGTAGAGGTGTAGCTAAAGCCAGCAACTATTCAGAAGACAATCGCACGGGACATTTCTTACTCTGTGCCCCCTCAGTCACGCTGCCATGTGCCAGTCGAGGAGTCAGACCCAGCTCCCAGGTTAAGGCTCTTTTGTTTGTTTTAAAGAACCAATCCCATTTGCAGCCCCTCCACCCCCACCGGTGTCTTAGTGACACAACAGCATCCACCTGCTGAATGTAATGGCACAATCTTCCCTTCTGATTGAATAGCCCGGCTCATCCCGGCCATTTCCATTTGGATGCTTATTTCACTAATGCACTCCCAGGGCTCGGCAGGAATTAACTTGCTTGCCAGCTCTTGGTGCCGGTCTATATCCCGAGCGTTTGCGGCTGCTTTTGCACAGACAGCTGCATGTGATCAGTGCTCACGGCGTGGAAATGTGTGTTGCACGGCTACGTTTCATGGGCAGCCCCGGACCTGCAGCGCTGGTGGGGTGAGCAAGTACAGTGCAAAGCAAAAGGACTCTACAGGCAAAGGGCGCAGCTTGCCTTGAGCTCACCTTCCGGTTTCACTCCTTGTCTGACCTGAGAACCTAGTTTGCCCGTGGCCAAGTTGCTCATGATGTCAAGCTTGTCTTTAAACTTTGCTGGGAATGAAAAGAGGGACAGGCCTGTCATCAGGTGTAAGGAATTAACTCCCACCCAAAGAGCCTTGTAGTATGGGCTGCAGTCAAACCTGAGACCCAAGGAGTTTTCAGCTCTAGAGTGTTGCTAGCTGACCAGGATTGTTATACTGTAGTCTCCAGGCAGTTAGCACTTCAATAATTATCCCTGATCTTAAAGCGTGGTTTGAAATCTAAAATAACCAGCTTTGAAAGAAAGTCTAGATAAGACGTGTGGGGGGAAAGGGAGCACGGCGTTCCTTCCAGTGCATCAGCATGGCCGATATTCAATGCTGCAGAGCGAACGGATGCGGAAGGAAGGCGTTTTGAGGTAAGATGCTGTTGTTACCTGAGTAGTGCTGACTTTGCTCAGTTTTTGATTACATGAAAAACTAAAGCAGCTCCTCCTCCTGTCATGTGACTGGAGATGAGGTTTGGCCAGTGTGCCTGCAGCCTGGCAAACCCAGGGCCTGGGATGAAAAATGCTCTTTACATTTCATTGATCATAAAGACGACAAACTCCTCTGAGTCCCTGTTAGGCCCCTCGTCACTGCAGTGTTAACTCGTGTCATTGGCTTGTGGATTGGCCTGGCCCAGTTGTGAGCAGCCACACCACAAAGCCTCCTCCTTGAGTCACGGGCACTGCGCTCCCCCGTGTGGTGCTAGGATGTCTGGGGGTACGGCCCCGGGTTCTTTGCAGTAAGCTGAGCTGCTCTATAATTCTTTCCCCGTGAATTGTGGGAGAACCTGGCTGTCCTTCCGGGCACACTGGGCATTGTGGGAAGGCATTGGAGGACTATCAGCATTTGAGTGCTTTACCAAAGTGGGGAGGTTACAAGCCCCAGTGACAGCAGCACGTGGGATCTAGGCTAGATCCCAGGATGGGGCAGCCAGCCTGGGTTGAAAGCACCACTAAGTTCCGGTGAGAGGTTTTGAGGGTGGAGGGGACTGATTAACATTTCAGGTTGTTGTGCAGGGGATGGTGAGAGGATAGGGCTGCTCACGTGCTCATCTGGTATTCTCTCTCACTACTGATCACAAATACAGAAGGGTTTCCTAAGGGTGAATGTTGTGAACGGTCATTTTAATAATACTGGGCCTAATCTTGGGACAAGAACCTATCTGAGTGTTAACTGGGAATTCTGAAGTAATCAGTATAATTAATACAGAATCCATAAATCAGCAACACTAGTGTCTCAGGCCACGATCTCATAGCACCTGACACAGGCAGCTGGATGTCAGAGTTGGTTGGGGCATTTTTAGCCAAATGATATTTCAATGAGAAATGGGACGGTGGGCGGGGGGGGGAGTTGGGAAAATTGAAGCCCTATGTTTTTAGTTTTCCAACCCGCTCTAGCTCTCATCCCCCCGGTACAGACGGGGAAAGGATGAGTCAGAGCTCAGAGCCAGACTCCCTGCGGCCTTCCCCCTTGTATTGTCATTTAACCCTGTGCAGAGTGGGTATGGGAGGCTCCAAGACTGAGCTCCCCCATTGCTGTGCACAGATGCAAACAGCTGGGTGCTGTGGCAAATGCTCAGTCTTGCTCTCTAACCACTAGACCACCCTATCTCCCTGACACTCTCCCGGCTGCTAGTGGAGATAAAGCACTTGCATTGCAGAGGGGTTGGATCAGGGCAGCCAGGCCCCAGCCCTGAACGGGACTAAGCTGTTGGCTCCCTGCCCTTGCCTGAGCTAAAGCTATGGAGTCCTCTAGGAGTGGAATGTGAGGGCATCTCTCGATCAAGATAAACTCATTAGCTTCAGGCCTGACTGGCCACTGGCCAGTTTGCATGCGATCAGCCTCAGTGATTTGAAAGTGGGACATTAATTCTCCTGACATGCGTTCCAAGGGGGGGCTGCATCACCTGAAGGCTGGTGCAGGGAGAAAGGGTAGTTGTAGGTTAAGTCTCTGTCAGTGCTCTGGCTTATTCAGCAGCCTCGCTCCACCATCGCCTTGCCCCCATTTATCCTGGCAGTGCTGTTCACGCTGCCCGCGTTCAGGACTCCTCGTGGAGTTAAGGCTTTGGCAGTATTTGGGGGGGGGGCAGGGAACACACTAATCGAGGTGGGCTATCAATATACCTCACTAGGCCCTGAATAATCCAAAGTAACTGAACAGTGGGGGCCGGTTAAATTCAGCAAGTCCTCCATAAACCCATAGTCCAATCCAGGAGCCTTACTTGTGAGAAAGACACTGTTGGGAAAATACGGTGATCTTCACCTATGTTATTGATCCTTCCCAGACTGATTCCTCTCTGCTGATGGCTAGCGGTATGGTTTCGTATAGCAAAGCAATAAACCAACCCGCTGCAGAATGGTTTGTTTTCTCCATTCCAGGTGGCAGCTTCTTTCTTCCCTTCAGCACATGTGCCACTATTGTTTGCAAGTTACCCATGAATCTGAGCTTTGTCTCTCATGGCGAAGCTATCACTTATACAAGGTGGCAGGTAACTTGTGTCAGCCTGTGCATTTCAGCAGCCTAACAACTACTAGAAGATCCGTGTCAGCTATCCCGCCCTCCTGGTTGGTTTGTTAATTTCTTGTATATTCCTCTTTTGGAATTGGCTTCAAGCATTCCACGCCAGGAGATCAGCATGGCCTAGTGAGCCTATTGAAAAGAACTGGTAGCCCTGATTCTGGTGTTCTGCATCCTCCTCCTGCCTGGCTGTAATGCTCACAGGGCCAAATGCAGCTGCGGTGTAACAAGAGGAAAACCCCCTGAAGTCACTGGTGATCTGTTTCTCTTCAATTGCTAGTTTAATCTGTTTAGTTGCATTCTTTTTTCTATAGTGCCTGTGACTCTGACAGACCCATTCAGGTCAGAGCAACAGGCCAATTAACTTATGTGTGAATATCAAAGGAATGTTAAGTGTACTAATTCGCTGGAGTGTTCATAGGGGTCAAAGGAAATGTGAATGATATTGTCTGCACTTATCTATTACCTGTTGATTGCCATCAATTTACATTATGTATATCCCTGTACTTAATTAACCCTAGATCAAAAGTGGGTGTTAGTATCACTTCTGATACTGTTTCATGAAGTTCACACATCAAGTAAATTCTCATCTTAATACTTTGTTATGCATGCCAGATAGCTGCAATTATATATTAGAGGCAAAATTAGCTAGCGCTTTCATTAACATTTTGAAACCATGCCTACAGCCACTGGGAATCCTGGGGCACTATGGTGCCACCTCCATAACATAAGGGGAGAGGCTGGCATCATATGGAAAACACCAGACGTTGCATGCTGGTTGGAAGCAAGTTGACCTCAGTAAGAACCGAAGGCCTCGGGTTAGGGTTGTAATTTTAAGAGAGTTGTGTGTTAGCAAAGTAAGAGCGCTCAGCCTTCCAAAGCACATCCATGTCAGATTTACCCTCAGCAATCTCTACATTGCTTATTTTATAGCCTGGCGAAAAGAAAACATCTGGCTAAAATTCACGGTGCCATTAAACGTCAGCTTGGAAAGGTGCATTTTTATGTGACCCGTCATCCTTCATCGGCTGGGGAAACTGTTCAGCGCCACAGCCACAACAGATCTGCTGAATTTGTCCTTGCTTGCCTCTTCCCAGGTATGTTTAATGAGTCTGGGTGGTTTTTGTTGTTGTAATAACAGCTCCCCTAGCACATCAGAAACGGAGTGCCATTTCCCCCAGGCACAGGGCCCTTGATCAGAGAGGGAAAGGACTCCCGTTCTGAAATAATCATATGCACACTCTGCTGCAGCTCAGCTCCTCAGCTGCTGTAAACTGGAATAGCCGACCTGATCTGAATGGATTTTCACCAGCCAAGGACCTGATCCTGTGTCTATCGCCGTGAGCTTTGCCTGCCTCCAGGCTACAGAACAGAGTGTCTAATCACACAGAGGTGGGGCATTAGCTCACCTTCGGCCAGGGGGTCCAGGGTGCGGATCATGAGCTGGAAGATGGTGGTGCGCATGTGGCTGTTGTGCAGAGAGGCCGAGCTGCCTCCTTGCGGTAAGGATGGCATGAGCTGTAGAACAGGGTGAATGTACAACACAGCCATTAATCCCAGGCCCCTTCGCTATTTCCCCGCAGTCAGACTATTCCTGTCGCTCATTACTGTCTTTTAGTCCTGGTGAAAGCGGGATTGACGCCCCAGGGGACTGATGTCCCCGAGCCAATCAGCAGGGCCAGGACAGGCAGCAGCAATGCAGATTTCCCAGCCCTGCCTCACTAATGTGTCTCAGCCAGCTCCAGGGAAGAGAGAGGAGTTCAGTCTCCAGAGCCTATCCATGGCCTCTCCCCAGAGACTGCCAACAAGGAGGTCCCTAAATTAGGCCCTGATCCAGCAAAGCACATGCTTAAAGTTGAGCACATGCTTAAGCTGTTGGCTGGCCTGGGGCCTTAGTTCCAGTTATGGTGGTTTATCTATTGTGGACTTTTGTCTGCTCGGAAGTGGACTGAGAATCTGACTAAGCCTGCCTCTCTGATCGAGTTCACCGTATCCCCGAGAGTAGCATCAGATTACAGCACTGGGCTATCCTGAGACAACAAGCCAGTTTCTGCCTCAGTTTCCATTTGCTCAATGCCCATGGCTGCTCCTGTTCACAAAGGCAGGATTTGGTTCGTATTTCCTTAAACTGAGAAGAGGACACATCCTGAAAGGAGTTTGTGTCCTTTCCTTTCCTGACCAACAAAATGGTTTCTGCTTGGTGCATCTATTTAAATTCAGGGCTGGTTCCAGTTGCAATACATCCAGATCCATATAGTGTTGCACAGACTATTATATCCACTTACCTCCAGTCTCTTGCTGTCGTCTGAGTGCTTTGCTCCATCCCTTGCAACTGACCCATTGCCTTGCTACATGGAAACAAGAATATAAAATTGTGGGAATGCCATTAGTTCTTCATCAACCTGCACGGACGCTGCCCTTGCATGGAAGTGTCTACAAATCTCTGCCTATGAGGTTTGCTCACAGAACTGGAGTCACACACTTGCCTCAATGGGGAGGAACTCGCGGCCACATAGAGGAGTAGAGGGAGTGGCCTGGAAACCCTATAGATCCCCAGGGTCTGTGAGCAAGATAAAACACAGTCGTATGGATCTTGTGCCAGACCCAGGATGGCCTCCCCTTCTGCAGTGCTTCCTGAGGAGATGGATACCACTGGCCTCTGTCTGCAGCATCTATGCCTTACCCATCTTCTGAGAGGGAGAGCCGGTGCAGAGGGGGTTAACCCTGCACTGTGCAGCATTGCCTTCCACACATGGAGTCTGGGGTCACATTTCTTGCTCATGGCTGGTTCCAGCACCTATACTGTTGTCTGCTGTCTCACAGCTAGAATTCTCCCTTAGTTCAAAGTGCAGGGGCCTGGGCCTTGGGTGCAGAAGACCCCATGTTTGATTCTTGCTGTTGACCAGGGTGTGTGTATCGATGTATGCACGCAGCTGAGGTTCCATAGGGGTTTCCTATGGGAAATCTGACATGTTCAGAGGGGAGCATAATTCATGGACTGGCAGCTCCGGGGCCCCACACTGACCCACCCTCGAACCATGGGATCTCCAGCCCCCTCTTGCTCCCTTTGTTCAGCTTCTTTTAGGGGAGCAAGAGGGGGTTGGAGATCCACAGTTGAAGAAAGTGGCAAAACTCCTTAGAAAAACTCTGTTCCCCATTAGATCAGGTTGTCTTGCAGTATTTGCGCACATGTCTCCTGATTTACGTGGAGCGCTCTCTGTGCCACTCATCCCTTTCGGTATCGTTCTTTGGTCCCTGCTCCTTTTCAAATTCTGTACAGAAAAGGTGCGATGACACCACAATTACACATAGTTTTCATATACCACAGGAGTCAGTAGTCTAGACTGCTCAGCATCTAGCCCAGGAGAGGGCAAACTACAGCCCATCGGGGCTTCCAATCCGGCCCGTGGGATTGCCAGCCCTGTGGCACAGCGGGGCCTAAGGCAGACTCCCTGCCTGCCCTGGCCCCGCGCCACTCCCGGAAGCGCCCGGCACCACATTCCTGTGGCCCCTGGGGAGGCAGAGGGCTCCGTGCGCTGCCCTCGCCTGCAGGCACCGTCCCATGCAGCTCCCATTGGCCGGGAATGGGGAACTGTGGCCAATGGGATCTTTGGGGGTGGTACCCGCAGGCGAGGGCAGCACGCGGCAAAGCCGCAAATGAACCACCTCCAGGAGCCACTGCCAGACATGCTGGATGCTTCTGGGAACGGCACAGGGCCAGGGCAGGCAGCAAGCCTGCCTTAGCCCCACTGCGCGCCGCTGCCACCCTGGAGCCACTTGAGGTAAGCAGCACCAGGCTGGAGCCTGCACCTCTCCTGCACCCCAACTCCCTGCCCTGAGGCCCCTCCTGCAACCTACACCTCTCCTGCACCCCAATCGCCTGCCCCAGCCCTACATTCATGGCCCTGCATACAATTTCCCCACCCAGATGTGGCCCACCCCTGATCTAGCCTGATAGGTGAAAGGGAAGGATTGTGATCCTTATATTGTTTAGATTCAAACAACCAAAGAAATGCTCCTTTTAGCTCCTAGAATGCACATTTCAAGCCAATGTGTCTTCTATGGTTCCCGACTGCTAATGTAGGCCCTGAATCTCCACCACTGAATGGGACTGAATCATCTAGTTCCCACTAATGAGAGCTGAGTGGAAAATCCCATACATCTCTCTGAAAATGCAGAGGTGCACCTAATGGATACAGTCTGAGTTGTTCTACAGTTGAGCCCCCTTTGAATGGATTATGGACTTTTCCTTGATTTCCCCCTCACTTCCTAATATTTAGATTACATTCCCCCACCTTTTAACAATCATCAGTAAGTAAAGCAATTGTCTTAACCAACAGTTGTAGTTTTGAAGGGATTGATTAGGTTGGTCTCATGCACCCTTTCCCAAGGAGGCTCAACCTTTCCTTGTGCTTTAAGTGAGAACAAATACTCCCAACGAGGCAACAAAACAACGAGGACACTAACCTTCTTTGTGTCTTCAGAAGCGGCTACCTTCATGGGATTTCTTGTCTTGTTCACCTGTTCCTTCACCCATTGTTCTAAGTGAACGTTCCATTTCATGGTGAGCACATAGAGGATGTAGGCACTCAACAAAAGGATGCTTTCCCACCAAACAATGAAGCTGTCTAAGAAAAACAGGATGAGCATCAGTAAGTCTAGAATGTAGAACGAGACGTCTCTAAACAAGGGCCACCAGGTCAGGTGGAGTATCTCCCTCGAGAAAAGGGCACAGGTGCCAATGACAAAAAGAATATTAAACACTGCTGAGCCTACAATGGTGCCAATGCCCACGTTGCTGTGTGAGATGAAGACACCTATGAGAGAGGTGAAGAGTTCTGGTGCTGATCCGCCTGCTGCCATGAAGGTGGCCCCTGCCACATCATCGGAGATCTGCAACTTCTCCGTGATTACATCCAATGCGGGGACAAAATATTCATCACATACTATGGCCAAGGCCACAAACACATACATCATGCCAAAGATGTGAAGTATGACCCACCCTTTCCTGCGCTCCTCCAAGCTAAAAAGGTCTTCAGGGTATTCTCCATGGGAGGGGGGTGTTGGGTAACTTCCCTCTTCATCCAGGTGGGTCAGATTGACACTTCCTAGGGATGGGGTTGCATTCGCTGATGATGTGATGGATATGGTTGGCGTAGGGTCCACATATACACAATGCCTTATCTTGGATGCTGTTGTTCCATTGTCCACTGCAACGGCTTTGTTGCTGGAAAGATCCCTGGTGGTCACTTTCACTTGGTCCTCAGGCTGAGATGCTGTCCAAGGTGCTGAACGAATTTTAGGGCCACGGAGAAGCTGATAGATGGAAAAAGCCAACACCATGGCCAATAGAAAAAGAACCCGATTCCTCTGAAGCCTTCTCCTCAGTGGTAAATGCATTTCCCGAATGCTCACGAATCTGATCAATGTTCCTGGAGTCAATGGAGACTTCTCCTGGTCACCAAACTGCATTTACACCTATCATTGGGAGTCTCTTGCTGCTCCTAGATGTGGGGATCTCAACAGGACCAGAACTGCATGCTACAAAAAGTGTAGAATCCTACAAAAGAAGTTTGAGTGTGAAACACACAGTGCAAGGATCTCCTGTCACCTAACTCAGCTCAACCCATTATTAACTGGCATTATGTTTGCATTATACAAGATGGGCCCAAACTGGCAAATTCAGATCTAGATCCAGCTTTCAACCCCCTCATTTCCCGAAGTTTGGGGCTGTACAGATCTGGCATTTTGGTTTGGCTCATTATGGAGATGAGCCAGCCACAACATTCAGCTCTGTATCTGAATTCTGCTCTCCCCCATCACTTCGTCCCACAAAGATCAGGGTTCTTCAGATCTGGGTTTTGATTTGTTTGTAGCACTTTGCTCAGTGCTTTATAAGCATATAAGTCAACATGGTCCCTGCCCCAAGGAGCTTACTTACAGTCTAAATCACTATAGAAGATTAAGTACTAAGGATGAACCCAACATGTTAAATCCACTCTACATACAGGCCAGTTACTTACCTATATAAGCTTGACACGTTGCTGGAAATGTACCTGGCAATTGCTCTAATATCTCCCAGCTAGTGCCACTCCACAGCTCCCCAGCGTTTGCACTCTCACAAGATACAAACCAAGCAAAAGGTGATTTCTATGTTTGCTTTCAGTTTGAGAAAAGCAGAAGGCAAGGCCTGGCTATAGTAAAAACAAAAGTGCTGAGCATTCATTTGTTACTATGGCTACACCTCTTCAAACCTACTGTCCAAATTAGGACTGGCAAAGTTGACTAGTTATCACACTCTCTGTTTGGGGATAATTAGCATATCTTCCGTACTTACAGAGGGAGCCAAATTGTAAATACCAAAGCAACAGAGACCTGGGCTATGGAAGTACAGAAACATTGATGTGGGGGTGAATAGCATTCACTTTGCGGTCTGGAGTTGGTGTATTGTATCGTAAACTATTATTTTGAACACAGTATTTTCAGAATGGGATTATTATATTAAATGAGGAGAGGATGTAAATAGAACACAACTCTAAGCCATTCACTAAGTTGTTCTTCAAGCCCACATATTTAAAACTCCATAAGCTAATCAACTTAGATTTCTAACTAGGGGAAAGGAAGGGACAGGTGCAGATGTTGCTATCTCTGTTTTAAATACTTGGGAGGTGCTCAGAGACTCCAGTGATGGGGGGCTACAGAGAGAGAGAGAGAGAGAGAGAGAGGGGTTGATCATATAAATCCTATTCCTGGTGTCTAAAAAGTACCCGTGCATGTGCATACCTTAACTATAGGCATGTAATGGTACAGTCAGCTGTATTCTTCAATAAAGTGTATAGAAGTAAAGGAAATTAAGTCACCCTTCATAACACAACAAAAAAAGCAAAATAAAAGAAAGAGAAGAAAAATAGAGAACAGAAAAAGATACCTGAACTAACCCCTTATTTAAACACAACCATTTCCTTCTCCTCTCCAAAACGAGCTACCTAAACAACTTTTGCATGTAAAGGGCAGATCATCAGGTGATGGAAATTGTTACAGCTCAATGCCTTTAATATGTTCTGAGGATCTAGCCCTTGTTTTTCCAGTCTCATTGACTGAACACCATTTGAATATTCTTTTATAAGCAGAGTATTTTCTCTTACCAGTATTATTCAAATCCATTCCTTTACCTTGTGATCAGACTGTCTTATCTAACAGAGATCTCTCAGGCAATCATATGAAGCTCCATAGCTTACCTTCAAAAATGATGTTCAAGAGGAACTGAGGTTCCATTGCTAACATTTAGTGCTGGAGGCTTCTTTGACATGTAGCACCCAGAAAGGAGATGAGTTATGGGTAGAAGCAGCAGAAAATTATCCCATTTTTGTTAGGTCTCTCCCAGCTGAATTCTGATAAGAGACAGGGTCAGGTGTGAAGGGCATATTGCTGGAGGAATAGACAATCCAGTTTAATACCTGCAGCCCGTAAGAAGATTAAATAGTATTTTATAGGTTCGGGACTATCTCTGAAGCAAATATCTTTGTCTTAGACTATGGGATGTTCTCAGTTTCAGAGCAGGAGATAATCCCCCACAATGAAACACACAATAACAGCAACAACCCTGAGATAGTAAGATGCTACCGATCTTTCCAATGGCAGACTTCTGGGGACAGAGCCTCGGTTGCCATAAACTGTCATAGTTCCCTTGGCTTCAAGGAAGCTATGATAATTTATACCAGTTGTGGATCTCCCCCTGAGGTACTTGCCATTAGCAGGTGGCTTTGTGCACAGTTTCATTTTAATGAAGCATTGCACATTGCTAGCAATTATTTCCCAAATCAGAATTTCTGTCAGCAAAAACACCGCTACAAGCTAAAGTTCAATAACTAACAGAGGAAAATGGGCCAGACCCTCCACCCCTTTTTTGCTACAAATTAAATCTGCTTTGCACCTGAAATGGCTAGTTGAGAATTCTGTCTGCTGTAGTGGCTCCTACAGAGCCACCTCCAGCATGGGGGTCATGGACAGACAGAAGGAGGCATGAATGGAACACCCCTATGCTCTGGCAATTCCTGGCTGCTGGAACAACCCCTGGGGGGGCAACATAATGTATTTCATGTGGGGGGGGGTCACTGGCACAGAATGGCTCCAGGATTGAGGGAGCATGAAAGCTCTGGTCAGATATTTCATTGTTCTGCATTAGGGTGAAATGCTAAATGCATTGCAATCCATCAGCAGCGTTGCTAAACGGAAATAAGTAAAAGGTGATTTGGGGGGCTTAAACTGTTTGTTTAAGGGGGGCATTGTTCTGTGCTAAATCTCTTCTCTGGAGCCCCTTTGTCTGTGTGGACAGAACCTGGGACATGCATGGAGCCCCAATGAGGCACCATGCAAGCAGCTCAGCTTGCATGAGTTGGGGCAAAGATTGTAAGATCTTTAGGGCAGATGTTTGTATCAAGTGCTACCCAGGCATGCAGGAAGACAATTTTGGCTGCTTTAGAAATAATAAGAATTGCTTGCCATGATCATCTCTCCTGGTACTAGGTCTTTACTGGTTGTTAAGTTCAGTGTTGGGATTTCTTACTTCATTCTCAAATCTGGATTTCTAAACTGTTCCCATAAATATGGCAGGTTTCAGAGCAGCAGCCGTGTTAGTCTGTATCCGCAAAAAGAACAGGAGTACTTGTGGCATCTTAGAGACTAACAAATTTATTAGAGCATAAGCTTTCGTGGACTACAGCCCACTTCTTCGGATGCATATAGAGTGGAATAAATATTGAGGAGATATATATACACACATACAGAGAGCATAAACAGGTGGGAGTTGTCTTACCAACTCTGAGAGGCCAATTCAGTAATAGAAAAAAAACTTTTGAATGATAATCAAGCTAGTCCAGTACAGACAGTTTGATAAGAAGTGTGAGAATACTTACAAGGGGAGATAGATTCAATGTTTGTAATGGCTCAGCCATTCCCAGTCCTTATTCAATCCTGAGTTGATTGTGTCTAGTTTGCATATCAATTCCAGCTCAGCAGTCTCTCGTTGGAGTCTGTTTTTGAAGTTTTTCTGTTGTAATATAGCCACCCGCTGGTCTGTCATTGAATGACCAGACAGGTTAAAGTGTTCTCCCACTGGTTTTTGAGTATTATGATTCCTGATATCAGATTTGTGTCCATTAATTCTTTTGCGTAGAGACTGTCCGGTTTGGCCAATGTACATGGCAGAGGGGCATTGCTGGCACATGATGGCATATATCACATTGGTAGATGTGCAGGTGAACGAGCCCCTGATGGTATGGCTGATGTGATTAGGTCCTATGATGATGTCACTTGAATAGATATGTGGACAGAGTTGGCATCAGGCTTTGTTACAAGGATAGGTTCCTGGGTCAGTGGTTTTAAACACTCATCCCCTGAGTGTTTGTATGTAGCTTTTAAATTAAGCCAACTCCTGTTCTTTTTGCCCATCAATATGGCAGGTCACATTTTAACTGGGGTTTATATGGTGATGTGGCCTGCAGGGTGGCACTATGGGCATACTATACAGCTCCATGTTTATTAGGGAAGTGAGAACTTCTTTCTGCCTTTCCAGATGAATTTTTAGGGGTAGGGTCATCTTCAGACCACATTCCTTCTCTTTGCCTATGTGTGAGTCCAGTTCTTTAGTTCACAGCTCCTTTTAGAAGATTTCTCCTACTGCCTGTCCATGGCACAATATCAGGAGGCTAAGGTAATCCCTTGAATATTAATTGCCAAGAACGTGATTGAAATGTATGAAGAGGATGCTGGGGGAAGGCACGGACTGCCTTGGGGAAGGAGAGACTGCCCAAGGCAGTTTTCTGTGGCTGCTGGAAAGGAGATGCTTATGTGATGACCACCATCTTGGCTGAGAACTGAACTGGGACCTCCATCCCTAAAAGCATAAATTGCTACAGCTTGAGCTATCCAGCCTGGTTTTATGATGGTGCTATAACAGACTCACACTCTTTTTGGCTCCAGCACAATAAGGGATTCATAACACACACTGACCAGTGGGTTACATCTACCCATCAGCTAGCGTAGAATCCCCATGATTTGTGACTCTTTGTGGTTCAGTAATAATAATACTCAGCTCTTATCTAGTGCTTTTCATTGGTAAGTCTACAAGCATTTTACAAAGGAGGTCAGATCAATATCCCTATTTTACAGATAGGGAAACTAAGGTACATAGAGGGTGAAGCCAAGACTAGAACTGGGTTTTTTGAGGTCTGGTCCAGTCCTCCAGTGTAGGCTCCTTTTGTATGCACCAACCCCAAGAGTTTGAGCCTACTCTCCATTATCTGGGTGTAAATCACGATGTGGCTTGGCAAATCATGCATTGTACATGTATGCACAAGTCCTGTAACCTCCTGGCCTGATCTGCCAAAGTGCTAAGCACCTACACAGCCCATTGACTTCAGTGAGCTTTGTTTGTGTTCTGCAGATCTGAAAAATCATGGCACGGTTCCAAGATGTACAAAGTTGATCAGTATTAAATTGTAGAGCAGAAGGCATGTTGAGCTCCCTCTGGTGTGTGACAAGAGTTCTGTTGGAGTGGCACAGTTAAGGATAATGAAGAATTCACACATTACATCAACCACCATCCCAATCCATACCAGACAGTGAAGCACACATATAGGGCCCCCCTAAAGTCAAAATACAAGTTTTGCCAGTGGCTTCAACCGGAGCAGAGTAGGAGCCAGTCCATAATATAAGTATGTAATGTGGCTAACCTGGTGTTCAAAATTTAAGTCAGGCTCCAAAAGATCATGAGATTTTAAAAACCAATAGATACACTTGGGGGCTTTCTATTTGCCTTCTGATTTCTGAGCCATGAGGATTTATTCAGGTCACATTTTCATGCTTTTCTCTGCTACTATGAGGGCTAGAAACTTGCTTTTTCAACTGAAAGCTGAGATTCTCATGTAATCACAAGACCCCAGGAGCTAAGTGTGACAGATTTGGCAATTTCCAAAGCCAACTGTATTGAATTAAGTGTAAAGACCTTAGGAGTTCATTGTATTAGAAATGCAGAGGTGTGAATATTATTGTGGGATTGTATGTAACATCTCTGGGGGGAGACACAACCATTGTGAAACCTGGGAAGTGTTATGAGCTTCAAAGGACTATTTGAAACAATGCACCCCCAGCAGCCTACCTGTTGTCAAGCTTTTTGTAGGCATCGCAGAAAGGAGACTTTTAGGGAGGGATTTGAAAGAGGATAATGAGTTAAGTTTTGCAGATGTTTACATGGAGCTTCTCCACACAGCACTCTCCAACTCTCCCCACTGAGCTCCCCCCACAGCAACCCCACCTCTCCCCACACAGCACCTCCCAGCTCCCCCCACAGCAACCCCACCTCTCCCCACTGAGCTCCCCACACAGCACCTCCCCGCTCCCCATACACGCAGCTCCCCATGCCCGGTCGCCCCTGCCGGACACTTCCCCGGGGCCGCAGGAGGCTGCGGCGGGAGCGGGCCGCTCTGTGCCCGGCCCCTGAGTTCCGGCAGCCGCAGCGGGGGAAGGTTTCTGGGGCCGGACTCATGGAAGCGGCGGCGGAGCTGGGCCTGCGGAGGCCTCGGGCCGGGGTGAGCGGGCCGGGCCGGGCCGGGGGGAGCGGGCGGCGGAACCCCGAACTGCAGCGGTGGGGCGGGGAGCCCCCCAGACCCGGCCCCTGCCCCCCAAGCGCCCCGGCCCCTGGCGCCCGCAGCCCTGGGCCCGGCCCTCTGCCGCCCAGGGACTTCGGATCCTGCCCCCTCAGTGCCCCACCGCCCCGACCCCTCACCCCTGCGGCTCCCTGTTCCCTCCAGCCCTGGGACCCCACACCCTGCCCCCCCCCCCGTGCCACCTGCCCCTAATCCCGCCCTGCACCAGTACTGAGACCCCTAAACTTACCACTGCCCCCCCCACTAACCAAGGCCCCCACACCTGCCCCCCCAGTGCTCCCTGATCCTGCCCCAGTGACCCCCGCCACCAAACTCCGTTTCCCCCACCTACTCCAAGACCTACTCCAAACCTGTGCCCCCTACCACCAAACCGCCACTGAACCCTGCACCCCCACACCAACTCCCTAGGACCCTGAACCTTGTTTTCCCCTGCCCCAAACTGCTCCTCCCACCAGCTCCAAGATTCCCCCAAACCTGCCCCTTCAGCCACCAGCCCCTATCAGCTCCCCAGGACCCCAAATCCTCCCCCCCCCACTAGCCCTGAAATTCTCCTAAACTTGCTCCATCACCATCTCTCAACTCTCACAGCCCGTGGGACCCTCAGTCATTCCCCCCACAGACCTGGGACACCTCCAGAATCTGCCTGTCTTAGTCCCTGATCCCCTGCTGTTTCAGGATTCCTGAATCTTGTCCTCCTGTCCTGGGATACTGCCAAAATCTACCCTCCCTGGGTTCCCTCAAATCCTGACTCCTCGCCAAACCTGTCCCCTTCAGCCCTCCTTGCTCCCCCAACCCCCTGAATCCTGTTTTCCCTCAGCCATCCCTATTATCCCAGCTCTGGGACTCCTTGAATCCTACCCCACACCTCAGTCCCAGAACCCTGAAATTCTGCCCTTCCTGCTGTCCCTGTCCTGCCTTCCCAAAGCTGTATCTCCCTTTCTAGCTAACCACCTTCCTCCTTGCGCACACACATTTATCTCCTTCAGAAAAGTCCAAATCCTTTCTTGCTGGGACCCTTTAAACACATAGCTCCAGGACATCACAAATCCTTACCCCACCAGCACCACCCATTATCCCATTCCTGTTCTCAGCCTCAGCCCTATGCAACCCCCTACCCCTTGTCTACACCTGGAGTTATTCAGGAATATCTTGTCTGGAATAACTATTGCTAAATAACTCCATGTGTGGACACTCTTATTCTAGAATAGGAGTATTTTGTTCCAGTTTAGCTAAATCCTGTTTGACCCATGCTGATTTTGGGGTGTAGCTGGTTGTTTCCTTTGGAAGGAGAAATTGTTAATGTAGTTGGGTGCGTCTTTGATGCAATCCTGCTTACTTACAAGAATGTACACAATGTCCTGTTTCCCTGTACCCAGAAGGCCTCAAACAGCAGGAGACAGTTTCTTTGATCACAGTTCCAAGCCTCTTACCAGCCATCACTCTTCCCAAAAGCTCACTACAGGGGGGTATCCTTGCTGCCTTCTCTGGGTGCTTCTGTGGTGTGTTTCTGCTGCTGCTTTGCCGCCGCCGCCTCCTCCTCCTCTCTTAGCTCTATCCAACAGTACTCAGCAGCCCGCTTTTCTAAACCCCTTGGACCACAAAGCCCAGTTTGAATTAAAACTAAATTGGTGCAAGGCACTCTTGTTCTAGAATAAGTGTGTCCACACGTGGAGTTATTCACAAATAGCCAATGCACTTTACATTCACACCTTTAATCCAAATTAAATTTAAAATATAGGCAAGCCCTTATTCCTGACCTCTAGCTACCCCTCTTATCCCGGTTTTAACCCTCTGCATCCCCTCATATCCCAGTCTTGGGGCACTTTACAGTTTTAAGCATGTAAAAGTCCTAATGTGTTGTTAGTGCTACAGCGTGACATGGCCTCATATAGGGCCACTCTGTAGGATTGGATTTATGTTTCTCTTTCAATTCTCTAGGATAATCACTCTGTAGAGCTTTTTCTCCTTTGCAGTGAATCTCTCCTCTTGGTAACATAGAGAAAGGATCATCATGCCAACTGTGGTGGTGATGGACGTGTCGCTCTCCATGACCCGGCCTGTTTCTGTGGAGGGCTCTGAAGAGTATCAAAGGAAACACCTGGCTGTCCATGGATTGACCATGTTGTTTGAGCACATGGCCACCAATTACAAACTTGAGTTTACAGCCTTGGTGGTCTTCTCATCACTTTGGGAACTGATGGTTCCCTTTACAAGAGATTACAACACGCTTCAGGTACACCTTATAAAGAACATACTGGGCTCAGCAAGTCAATTCTTCAAAATATTCTGTGTGTTTCATGGCTGTAGTGAAACCTTAGCCTTCCTATCCGAGGATCTCATATCGCTTTATATACTGTTAATTAAGCCTCACAACAACCCTATGAAGTGAGTGTTATCCCTATTTTACAAATATGGAAACTGAGGCAGGGGAAAGTTGTGTTTTATGATCAGACAAGAAAGTGATAGCGCTGCCTATAATGCCGTCTGAGCATCCAAAAGTGTGCTGGGTAGTTTACAAAAACAAGTAAAGAGACACTTCCTGTCCTGAAGAGCTTACAGTCTAAATTCAGATGTCACCCAACAAGGCAGGGCTAATGAAGGCAAAGGTGGGGATGAAGAGAAGTTGTTCGGAGGGTTCCAGTAATGAGATCAGCGGGATACTTGAGGAAGCATGTCCATACAGAGATGATTTTGTGACTTCCCTGTTTTGTGTGAGTTTTGACGTGCTCTCCAGAGGAGACACAGCATAATGGAGCTCCAGGAAGGGTTTTGAATAAAGTGAACAGGTTTAGAGAAGGCGTTTTATGCCTGGGGTAACATGGAAGCAGAAGAGAGTTGGGCAAAGTGACTAAGGATGACTCAGGCCTGACATGATTGGCAGAGTGGAGGGAGGTGGGGAGAACATGGAAAGGAGAGAAGATCTGAGAAGGAGCTTGGGGCTGAATGGTATGTGATGTGGAAAGCCTTTGACCCTCATGGGAGTTGTGTGGACTTATCTAAGGGTGGAATTTGGCTCTGAGTTTGAAAATTACAGAAGCTTCTCAGTGCTTTAAAAGAGACTGAACAAGGCACTCCAAGTTTCATGTTGCTTGATTATGTTACATATGTTTTTTTTGGCACCTATTGGGAATCTGGGATTGCTCCCGCCCACATCTAAAGGCCCCTTCCCTCAACCTAAGGGAAGGAGCTACCAGACTCAGATCTCATGTAAATATGGAGGACAGCTAATGACAAACAGGGACTGGAGTGAGGGTGACAGGGTCATAAGCAGGGAGCTGGGAGTGCAGGGATGTTACATATATTGCTGAGAACAAATTCCCTTTGCTGTTTTCATTTTACCGTATGAATTCTCCCACATTCTCATTGCTGGTGTTTATTTTTTGAGGGGTGCCCTTGGGGAAATCTATCCAGGTCAAATGTCCAACCAAGTTGCTCTAGCTTGTACTTCTCTCTGTGTTTTGGAGCCTCAGATACTTTATGTGGTGCTTTTCTGATCCTGTATAAAATTTTCCTTTTAGGGAGGAAGGATAGTTTTATGTTAAAGACTGGATATGAACGTAAGCATCTTGGATTCTGTTACTTCCCCTGCCACTGACTTCCTGCATGGCAGGCTCTTAGGCAAGCGCTCTGTAGCTCAGTTTCCACATCTATAAACTGGATATAAAATTACTGACCCACTTCACAGGCATGTTGTGAGGTTATATTACTTAAGGTCATATTGTGATACCAACAAATGGTACCTTTTAAAGCAGCAACCGTGTTCCCATTGACTTCACTGATTATTATTTCACATGTATTCCGGGGGGGTTGAAATATCAGAACAATGGGAGTAGATATTTTGTTTTACTTGAGGGAATAGCATTGTTTCAGGTTTTGACTGTACTGTTCTTAATAGACCTGCAAAGGATTATTTTAAAAACAGGTTTGTACCCTTTGTGGACCAGAATTCCTTCCCTCTCAGCTTTTGCTTGCAGTTCGTGAGGTCAGAATTTCACTTGTTCCCCAGTCAATATGTGGTTTTTCAGGCTTTAATTTCTAATATAAAGGAAATCAGAAAAATACTTAACGAAACAAATCAAACCTCAGTTTCTTCAGGCCTACTTTCTATAGCCTACAAAAGGGCATAAGCCCAATTTTTTTAAAACTTTGCAGATCATCCTTTGGAATACAATACTTCCCTAATAAAGACACAATGGGAAGGGAAGGTATTTATGAATTACTTCCTGATTTGTAATAAGCTGCATGTGCTCCCTGATAACAATCGTCCACTCAGGCAGGATAATGTGTAATTTTTCTTTCCAGGAAGCCCTAAGTAACATGGATGATTATGACAAAACGTGCTTAGAATCGGCACTGGTTGGGGTTTGTAATGTTGTGCAACAGGAATGGGGTGCTGCGATTCCCTGCCAGGTAATGATTGGTTGCCGCCTTTGACTGTTCTCAGACTCCAGCTTGCAGTATTTGCAGATTATCAGTTGAACATATTTGGTTGGCCACTATGTTCAACCCTTCCATAAAATAATCAGCAGCAACATTTGGGCTAATTTCTGCCATCTCTGGCCCAGCTGCAGTGTTGTGGTAGAGAGAAAAACGTTTGAGGACCCCTTTCAACACTGATCCCCTCCCCCTCCTGATGCACCTACATCTTACAAAATAAAATAGTTCCCTAGAACTCTTTGAGCACTTCTGGAAGGCTTGGTTTATGCTCCTGCCTCCATTCCCCAGCCCCAGGGAGCCACAGTCAGCAGGTAAGGGTCATGGCCAAACACAAAGCTCTTTCCCCCACCATGCACCTGCTGGTGTCTGGGCTCAGCAGCATCCTTTGCTCTGAAGCAGTAGTGAGGACTGCTGCTGAATGTGTTCTGTCTTTGATCCCCAAGCCCCGCTGAGCCACTGTGCCTGTATCTGCCGTGCTTAGCTAGAAGGACTCAGAACTTCCACTGGGCTGTTACAGCTTTGGGTCTGGTTTCCCCGCCGTGTGGTGCTCCTTGGGGGAAAAAGCTGACATTTGGCCCTCATTGTTGGTTGGGGTACGATTTGCATTCGCTGATTTTGCAGCTAGTGGATTGGGACCACCTGTAATATAGCCATAAAAGGCCCCTTGAAAAAACAGACATCAGAACCAAACAGTTAGAAAGATGTAAAAATCAAGCATATATCGGATCTTCAGTAGGGTGATCTCTTATTTCCACCATAGGCCATTGTGCTAGCACATCAGGTTACTGGAGGATGAAAGGCCATGGGAAATGTGCAAACTCTTGTTACAGTAAGGCAGGTTATTTTCAAGCATGAGAGCAAACACAAGCTCTAATGAGACTATGAAAGTGACAGGTGTGTTGAGGAATAAAAAGTGTGCATTCTCTCATCTGTTAAAACCTGGATTTTAAATCTGGATGAAAAGAATAAATGCTTAATTTCAGCTGGCTTTGGTATTTCTCACTTGCTAGCCAAAACTGTTGTTTTTTGGGACACAGCAACACCACACAGCTGCCATGTTCCAGCCCAGAAATGGCTGCATTTCAGTGGAGGGCAAACAAATCCAATGATTTTATTTAACCTTACAGTGACATTTTTTTGTAAATAACTTTGGGGATCCATTTGGATGAAAAATATCACATTAGTGCCTTAGTGCTGCTGCTGAACCAGAAAGGGTTGAGACCTGCTGTAATAGTTAGCAAAGTACTGAGGAACTGACGTACCTGACCGATATTTGCTTTTTTATGGCCCATATTGGCTTCCGTGGGAATTGGGTTGGCCCCTGAGTTCTGTAGAGTGATTATAATAACTTGCACTCTTCTAGTATCTTTCCTCTGAGGCTCTTGAGTTGCCCAGCAGTTGAATGTCCTTGTGACAGCGTAGTTTCTATACTGCAAGGGTGTGTGGCTTTTTAAAACTGAAAAACATACTTCTAATTGTTACTCTGTGTTCATTAGTAGTAGAGTCTGATTATAGCTTATAAAAATAAATCCTAGCCATTATTTTCTTCATTAAATTTTAAAATATAGATATGTCTGTTTATTATGTAGAGCATCGAATTTGTAACGGTTAATTGCTTAAATATACAATTTACATACAAACCTTACATGAGTAATCCTTATGTAATTAATTCATTGCGAGTCAGGACTGCTCATGTGAGTAGGGATTTTCAGGACTAAGCCGTGTGGTCCCAATGGGACCACTGACAGAAGTAAAGCTAAGCACAGGGGTAAGTGTTTGCAGGATTGGGGCAGATGAAGAAATGTGTTTAGGTGAAAATGCTAATGTATCCTTTTGTGTGTGTTTGTGTGTGCACTAGGTTGTTCTAGTAACCGACGGCTGTTTAGGGATTGGCAGAGGCTCTCTGCGGCACTCCTTAGCTACGTGCAACCAACGAAATGAAAGCAGCCGATTTCCACTGCCTTTTCCCTTCCCGTCCAAGTTATACATCATGTGCATGGCTAATCTAGAAGAGGTGACTCCTTTAACAAATTCTTGCTGGCTTTGTTCTACTGAGTGATTGTTTTTACAGAATCACATATTCTCCCCGAGATTTAGTCTAACAATCTGGTGGTAAAGTGTTTGTTTTAGTGATAATTGGGTCACATTCACCTGCAGTATATGTAAATTAATTGAGAGATGTAGATAAACTAACCTAAGCCCCGGTATAGCACTGCTAGGTCAATGGAAGACTTCTACCATCGACCTCGCTGACACCTTTGGAGGGGTGGATTAACTACAGTGACAGGAAAACCCCTTCCATTGATGTAGCATGTGTCTATGCAATGTCACTAGAGCGGCACTGCATCTGTAGTGTAGATATAGCCTAAGTAATCCTCTGAGGAAAGGCACTATAGAAATAGAAAGTATTATGTTATCAAAGGCACTCATGCACTCTTGAAGACTGAGAACCTGTGAATTTATTTAGCTTAACAAAGAAAAGGTAAAGGGGTGATTTGATCACAGTTTATAAGAACCATGGGGGGAAAACAAATATTTGATAATGTGCTCTAGCAGACAAACAGGTATAACATGATCCAATGGCTGGAAGTTGAGGCTAGACAAATTCAGACTGGAAATAAGGTGTACATTTGTAATAGCGTAATTAACCACTGGAACAGTTTACCAAGGATTGTGGTGGATTTTCCATCAAGGGCAATTTTTACATCAAGATTTGATGTTTTTCTAAAAGATCTGCTCTAGAAATAATTTTGGGAAGTCCTATAGCCTGCGTTATACAGGAGGTCAGACTAGATGATCCCTTTTGGCTTTGGAATATATTAATATAAGAGCTGGAAGCTAGGTCTGACTTGGTGAAACAATGTATTACGAACCCCAGTATGGGGACAACCTTCTGGGATAATAATAAATGTTACATTAGGAGTAAACCTCTTTTGGGAAGAAACATTGGCTTCCTTAAAAATTAGCAAGATAAGGTTGTCCTAATTTTTTTAATTAATTTAGAGCTTGTCTACACGTAAAACACGAATATCGGTGCCAATGGGAGAGGTTCTCCCATCAGCGTAGGTAATCCACATCTCTTGAGAGGCAATAGCTAGGTCGACCTAACACTGCCTACATGGGGACATAGTTGATTTAATGCCACTCAGGGATGTGGATTTTTCATACCCCTGACCAAGTAGTTAAACCAACCTAATTTTTTACTGTAGATCAGGCCTTAGACTTTTACTCTCATTTTTATATATTTCCTTAAAAACAGTCTACTGCATCTTCTGTTCTTATGCTGGTTTTTGTTTTTTTAAAGGTATAATTTCTTTTTTTGTGTGTGTGCAGCTCCAGAGCTCAGATTCTTTAGATTGTCTGGAAAGACTTGTAGATTTAAATAACGGGGAAGGACAGATTTTTACCATCGATGGACCCCTTTGCTTGAAGAATGTACAGTCCATGTTTGGGTTAGTATTTTTGTAACTAACATGACTCTGTGAAATTAAGGTATGTAAAGAAAACAAAGAAGCATAAAGCAAGAAATTTGATTTGTTTTGTTTTGATTCATAGGTTTCTTTTTCTTTCCTAGTCCAGTATGTTAACTACTGTTGATTAATCTTTGACCTTCATTGGTTAAGGCTGTTTGTTTTGTTCACTCTTTATAGATATTGATGCTACTGTTTTTAATTAGATATTTTCCTTTTGTCAGTGATTGGGCAACTTGAAATGTTGATCAGGTCATAGGCTTTTCCTGCTATTAATTTGCCATAAATGTCATAATGTACCACATATGCAGTATTGTTGTAGCCATGTTGGTCCCGGGATATTAGAGAGACAAGATGTGGGAGGTACTATCTAATAAAAGATATTACCTCCCCCAGCTTGTCTCTGTAACATATTATAGCATTTCGTAATTTGACAATGCTAGAACTACTGAGTTAACTCACGTTTAAAAAAAAAAAAAAAAAATCCATGTTGGGAGCTCAGTATAATGCACTTAACTTATTTTCAACTGATTTGTATTACTTTTTCCCTAATAATAAATGATCCTGTTCTAGAAAACTAATAGACCTGGCTTATACACCATTCCATGCTGTTCTCAAATGTGGTCACTTAACATCTGATGTGCAAGTATTTCCCAGACCAGAACCTTTCATTATAGATGAGGAAATAGATCCTATCCCTAAAGCAATTAATACAGGTAACAAATGTTTGTTTATTTTTTAAACTTGCATCGTGTTAACTTTTTCTTTTTCTGTTGACATCCCCTACCCTGCATTGTGACTGTTTCCTCCACTTTCTCTCTGGTCTGAAGAAAAAGGAATACAATCTCCAATAACATTGCAATAACCAGCTACATCTGCCATCAGAGGGTCAGAGTCTCACCCTATTTTGGCCCCTGTACACCTGGCAGATGGGCCAGCGTGGCATAGAGGGTTTTAAAAACCCCAGCTGTGGCCAGCTGAGAATCCCCACAGTGCAGGAAGTGTGGAAGACAGCTGTGGGCTGTCTTCCACGGACTCCCTTGCAAGCCTGATATAGAGGGCAGGAGGGGCAGGTTGGGACTAGGGCAGTGTACATTGGTTAATCCAGGCCTGCTTATTATGTCAAAGTAAATTTCCCTTCTCAGCAGTGCACTTGGCCTTGTGTGCTTTTGTTTTTATGTTATTCTTTACAATTGGGCAGTAGAGTGCTATGGTAGGTTACTCTGTGTGATAACTTGCTTTCCCGAACCTGCTCTGTGACATGTCTTAAAAAATATCTGCCTCTATTGGATTCTTCATCAAAAAGTGTGTGGTTCTTTCCAAAACTGATGGGGGCACAATTAAGGTTAAATTATTCTAATAAATGAAGTAGGAACTCTGAAATTAATGCCATTCAGGTTTCCTTGATTTTTCAGCTGCAAGAGAAATCCATTGGGAGTGGGGAACACAGTAATAACACTTTTTATTTGGAACTATACTGAATTTGGACTAGTATACATCACATTTTTAAATGAGTTAACTACTGGAAAACAGTGCAACTGAATGAAATCGGGGGCATGAAACTTATCCAAACAAGGGGACTTTTAATTGTAGTTAATATATGTTGGTGGATCTCTGGTCATTTGAGATAAGGGAATTTGGTATAAATAAGATTCCATTCTACATCCATTAAAATACACCTTTCAACATATTCAGTCAACCATTGAATGCCTTTGTGAGTTTAATTAAGCAGTACATTACTTAGCTATGGAAAACATCCATGTTATCAGCCTTTGGGACAGATTCTTTGCAACAGACCAGAGGGCTGTCAGGTTCTCTGGTTCTTGGCCTCAGCACAAGTTAGAATAGCCTAAGAGCTTCCTCTAACTTGTGCCAGCTGGATATGGTCTTTGAAGGACCAGGTGCAAGCTGGGCATAATCAGAGAGCATCATGCTTTGGCCACTCCCCTTCCTTGCCCTCTGCACAGGAGCTCTAGCAACAGAGGTGTAGAAGGTGGCCATCCTGGCTTTATATCTGCTAGGGACTCCCCACACTGGGGCTATCCCGGGGTGGGGCATTTGTGCCACCTGAGCAGTGCAAAGGAGTGGATCAGGGCAGATAGTCTGCCTTTTTGTTCTTAAAGATGACTGGTTATCTCTCTCCTATGGGCAGAGTGTTAGGTACCAATGAACAAAAGCATGTTGTGTAGCAGCATATTTCATAGATAACTTCCATTAGACACACCAGGTTCTGTCTGTTATAGCTGCTTTTCAACTGCCCATCTTAAAGTTACTCAGAAATATTTACTATACAATAATATTATGGGGGCACCTAGAGGTCCCGATCAAGATTGGGGCCCCATTGTGTGAAGTGCTGTAGTTATATATGGTCCATGCTTCAAAAAGCTCACAGTGTAAGGAAGAGTATTCCTCTTTTGATGTTAAACTTAACATGAATGAATCCTTAGCTGTTTCCAGGGCTGACTTGTGACTGTTTGTTTCTTTGCAGATCTAGAAATAGTTGGTTTTATAGATATAGCTGATATTTCTAGCCCTCCTGTATTATCTAGACACTTGGTACTGCCCATTGCACTCAACAAAGGTGAGCCATTTTTGTTTCTAATAGTGAACATTGCACTGTTTGGAATTGACAAGGTTTTCCAAGGTTGCTGGTGGTAGATTAGAGCCAGACATTCCAAAGTTCTCTTAAAGGACAAGTGTCATGCCATTTGGAGAACACTTTTTGATGATCCCATTAAAATTAAAATCTTAAACACAAGCTCTTTGCCTTTTTTTAAAAAGGGGATTTTAAAAGTGCATCTGTACATAAAACAGCACTGTTAATAAAAGGGACAGTGTCTCTTTAGTGACATCATAAATAGAACTTTCTGAACTTAGAGATACAAATAATTCTAGCTCAGGAATCAAGCTGAATGTTTAATGCACCTTTTTATCTGCTTGTAGTGATTGGGGTTTTTTTTAATGGTCTTCAGAACAGAGCTTGTAAGCAGTGTAGTTGTAACCATGTTGGTCCCACAATATTAAAGAGACAAGGTAGATGAGGTAATGTTTTATTGAACCAACTTCTGTTGGTGAGAGAGACAAGCTTGTGTCCAATAAAAGATATTACCTCAGCCACCTTGTGGGTGGGGTAATACAGAGCTTGGTATTTGTGCTTTGATTTATCCATTGTTATTCAGGAACGCTAGCTACTGCTCCTCTCTGTTAACATTTGTATCTGTGCCTGGGAGGCTGGTGGAAGTAGTAAGGAAGATTGGGTAAATCTCAAGCTTTGCCTGCTGTGTACTTGTGGTTGCATTCAGAAGGGCTTCTGTTGCCATTTCAGTGTGGTTCCTAGTTACGCTTCCTCAAGTGGAGCAAAGAGGAAATATCATGAGGTTTCTCTTGGGGAAAATTTTAAAGGACCAAATATGCAGTTAGTGGGTTTTGGCTCTGTGTATTTGCACTCTTTTGTGCCAAACCTTTCCTCCCTTTGGGAACCTCATGCTGATGGCTAAAGCACAGCTGTTTTTCACCTCCTAAAACTCAGTAAGTTGCTTGTGACAAAAAAGAATCATATGAAGGGAGGGGTTAAGGGTTCCCTTAAAAGGGGTCACTTGCAACCAGCACAGTGTTGGAACCTTGTATTTTAGTCTGGTTTTCCCAAAGGTGAGATTTCACTTGAACTGAGGCCAGAGCAGGGCAGACATGGGGGGTTCTCAAACTGAGGGTCGTGACTCCTCAGGGGGTCGCAAGGTGGTTACGTGAGGGTCGCGAGCTGTCAGCTCTGTGGGACTGATAGCCCCAGCCCCCTGTTAAATTAAATTAAACTGCCTATTTTTGATTTATGGCGGGGGGGGGGGTGTCACACTCAGAGGCTTGCTGTGTGAAAGAGGTCACCAATACAAAAATTTGAAAACCACTGCACTAGAACTATGTGCCGTGCTGTGACTCATTAGCCACACCACCAGGCTTTGGAGAATTGGAGCCTTCCTAAAGAGAGAAGGTGCTGCATGCAAGGAAAGTTGCTCTGTTGAACTGCACTGTAGGGTGGTTTGCTTTGGGTTGACAAGAGGTGGCTGTTGCTGGGTGATTTGCCTGGCCGAGGTTTTAAGGTGTCAAACATGATAGAAAACAAAGCAGCGTTAGTGAGTGTGAATCTCTCTCTTGGTTTTGTTTTGTTTTGCACAGAAGGTGATGAGGTGGGACCGGGGATCACTGATGACACTGAGGATGAGAATTCAGCTAATCAAATTGCTGGCAAAATACCCAACTTCTGTGTACTGCTGCATGGGAGCCTGAAAGTGGAAGGCATGGTGGCCATTGTTCAGTTAGGGTATGGAGGTGCATTTCTCTTTGAAAAGTCCCTTTTCGTGGTGATGCTTTGGGACCAGTCATCTATGAAATACTGCACGCCAAGCTGTGAGCCCCAGGTGGCTTGACAAGAATGTTTAGTGTTACTTTGATTCTGCACTGGCGGGGTAAATAATGAAAGCCAGAGCCCCAAAGTAGCGAGGGTGGGAGGTGAATTTTAGGGGTGTGGAATGGGCGGTTTTGACCTTAGCAGTCTGCTCGTTTCTTTAGGCCTGAATGGCATGGAATGCTGTACTCCCAAGCTGATAGTAAGAAGAAATCAAACCTCATGATGTCTCTCTTTGAACCTGGTCCTGAGCCCCTGCCTTGGCTAGGGAAAATGGCACAGCTTGGGCCTATTTCAGGTAGTAACCAAGATTTTAAAGTCTCCCGTGCATTTGATGGTTTCTGCGTTAATGCCCTTGCCACGTCTTATTCTTAAAAAGCTTTATTTTCTTTCAGATGCTAAAGAAAACCCTTATGGCGAAGATGACAATAAAAGCCCTTTCCCCTTACAGCCCAAAAACAAGCGCAGTTATGCGCAGAATGTCACTGTGTGGATCAAACCAAGCGGCCTCCAGGTAGCAACTCAGTACTTCGCTTTGGTGCTCTTGCACAGTTCAGGATCAATGCTTTGAAAGGGTCGTCTTACTCGGGCAGTAGAACGGTCTCTATACCGGTCACTTCCATCTAGTGTCATTTTTTTTTCTTTAATTCATATTAAAGCTTCCTGTTTGAAGTGTCATAATTAAAACACCTTGGCACGTATAGTTTGCTTTGCCTGGTATCTGGTTTAGTGTAATAACCATTTGTATGTTAGCTTGTATGAGCTGCATAATCAGTGACTGATCACTGAGCCTGCGGGAATGATCAAGTGATTATTTATCAGTATAGCTGGGGATTCTTCCCCCCAAAGTTATGTTTTTTTTTTTCTCCAGACAGATGTACAGAAGATCTTGAGAAATGCAAGAAAACTCCCTGAAAAAACTCAAACATTCTACAAAGTGAGTAGCATGTTGTGGGTTGCATGTAACGTGTGACTGTACTGATACAAGTTTGATCTATAGAGCACATTGACCGATGAGGTTAATAATTCTCCGTGTGGTCTATCCAAAGAGCTTGTAATGCTTTGCAAATGTTAATTCTCAGCAGCCCTTGTGAGGGAGGGAGATACTTGACCAATTGTACAGATTGGTAAAGCTGTAACCTGCAATCCCCTGATCTAAGCTCCTCTGACAGGACAGCATATTGGGTTCAGTTGAAGGAGACCTAGGTCTGAGAGTGATCTCATGTATCCCAGAGGTGAGTCTGCACTGGCGGTGCAGATAATGAAAGCCAGAGCCCCAAGGTAGCAAGGGTGGGAGGTGAATTTTAGGGGTGAGGAACGGGCGGGTTTGACCTTAGCAATCTGTTAAGGTCTTTGTGATTCCATGTATCCCAGATGTGGTGTACACATCTCCATGGGGAAGGGCAGAAATGGTGTGCACTCCAAATACCCCTTGCCAGCTGGACTCTGGAATGAATTGGAGGGCAGCAGGTACTACTAGTACTGAGGGATCAAAGGGCATCATAGAAGGAAATGAGAGCACCCGAGAGCAGCCTATACTTGGGTAACAGTCAACTATCAGTGTGTGTTCCGCCTTTGATGCAGAGGGCAAGAAATCCAATAAGCCAGATACAGTTAGCTACATTGTACCAGACTCTAACCATAATTCTTCCCTCAAGCCTAGCAGTGACACAACCCCCCAGAGACCCCAACCAGGGTTCTGGTACGTGCTCTATAAACACAGACAAGGCTATGGTCTCTGCCCTAAGAGTTTACAATCTAAGAAAATCACGTTCTGTACATTCTGCTGGACAAATTGGCTGAAATCGAGCGGATAACAAAGCACCCCCTTCTGCAAATTGCAGGGCTATCCACCAGAGCCATGGAGCCGGGGGCGAGAGCTGATGAGGCACGCTGGGAGGGTGTTGTGAGAAAGCCAACATGTTAGTGTGCTATATCTGCTGTCTCCCGTCTGGCACCAGCACTAGACTTCACTCTTATGCTGTGAGCACTTGGGAAGCTTGCCAGAACTGTAGCCTGAGGGCCCCTTCCCCCAAATTTGCAATGAATAAAATATCCTTTCAGAAGAATCAAGATGACTTTAAATGGGGCTTTTCTCTCTTCCAGGAACTCAACCGTTTACGCAAGGCAGCCTTGGCTTTTGGATTTTTGGACCTTTTGAAAGGAGTGGCAGATATGCTGGAAAGGGAGTGTACGTTGCTGCCTGATACAGCTCATCCCGATGCAGCGTTTCAGCTCACTCACGCTGCTCAGCAACTCAAAGCAGCAAGTAATGGGACCTCTGAATATGCCGCCTATGACCATAACATCACTCCGCTGCAGACAGACTTCTCCAGTAGCAGCACTGAAAGAATATGAGATGCACTTCTTAGAACCTTCTCGACATTACTTTTAAGTCTCAAGTGGTCCAAATTTTCCTGTCATATTTGTTTCCTAGGACTGACTCAGATATCGTTTGAAGAACTTTATCAATGCAAACCGGTGCTCTAAAACAATCTAGTTTCTTAATCTGGGATTAATTCGTATAGCTCTTAGTGGATTTAGAGTTTTACCTGGAAATTGTATTTTTAAATGCCTTAGGAAAGTCTCACAACAAGAATGGAGGTTATATAGTATGATTACTAAGGTGTGTGAGAGGAGAGATGAGGAAAATACTGTCATATGCAATGGACTGGTGCCAGTGGCTTAGAACTGGCCCTCTTTCCCTCCTCCCACTCCCCCCCCCAAAAAAAAACAGTCATCAGGTAACCCCACACATAACCCGTAACAGTTAGATTGGTGCACAAAAGCACTGTGTAAAACTTTTCTCCAGAGAGAGTCAGGTGTTATCTATTAGGGCCTGGCTTTCAAAAACGTCAGCTATGCAACTGCATGCACTTGACTTACCCAGTCAAAGACTGAGCGTATGAATACTGCATGCGGTTAGATGCATAGCCGGTAAGTTTTGGATGCTGTCAGTAATTGCATTCCTGACTTTAAAGATTTAAGCCCTGCCTTTCAAAATGTAAAGTTACTAAAGTTTCAGGTATCTCATTTGCCTCAAGATATTCATATTTGAGAAAGTAACTTACATTCTAGCAAGAGAAAAGTTCATTTTTTAACAAAATTGTAAGATATCACATTAACAAATAAAGAGTAACTTTTTATGGAAGCTTTCAGTGGTTTGGATCCAGTTTCAAAAGAACGGATGTGAGTGTTTAGCATTACGGAGGCTTAAACTTTCATCATGTCTTTCCATCATGAAGGTAAGGTAACAAATTGCTCTTGTTCGCTTGCATAAGAGGCTGTACAAATAGCAAAATGAAAGACTTTGCTTGTAAATCTTTATTAATAGAAATACACATTCAGCTGCCTGCGGAAGGACAAGCAAACTCAGTAGTTGAAGATCCATGGCAAATCACACCAAATACGGGTTGCAGTGCCTCCCCCGTACCCTCACAACCATGTATTTCATAAATGTTTAAATGTCCTTTAAAGGAATTAAAAGAATGAACGCTGTGTTAAATTCTCAGTGTCGGCCCCAAGATATTCGATTCACTGTCAAATAGATGTGTATGTAGAAGAGACACAGTGTATAAATTATGGTGTAACTACCCTGAGGAAGCTGGCCATGCCCTTGTTTAGCCTTTCACACAGAAAGGCTCCTTTTAACACATTGAGGCCAGGTCCATGCTACAAACCTATATTGGTATGATGACGTCCCGCCCCTGAGCGACACGCAGTTATACTGACCTAACCCCATGTGTAGACAGCGCTATGTCTATGACAGAGCATCTCCCACCTCTTGGGGAGGTGGATTAACGAACTACACCGACAGGAGACGCTCGCCCGTTGGGATAGGTCTGTCTTCACTTAAGTGCTGCAGCTGCGCTGATGCAGTATTTTAAGAGTAGCCCTGCCCTTCGATAATGGTGAAAGTTCCTTAGGATGGTGTCTTTTTGCAGAATGCCTTCAGTGGCGGTTGGACCACTTCTCTGCAAAAACCCCACCTAAATGTTCTAGTGTTAACCTCACAATAACAATCATTGGGGAAAAGGGTATTTCACATTGAAAATATAGCAACATGTTTTTTTTCTGGTGTTATGCTTTCGTAAAACAAAGCCATACAAACAGGGGGATGGAAATAAATTGATCGCTCTGGAATTAACTTGCATCAGGGTTACAGTGGGTGCTGGGGGAAAGAGGACTAGACTCAGCTGGGTCAACAGTGCAACTAACTGCTCTGTAGTCATGGTTACAATTAAGTTTATTTAAATCAGACTTTAGTTAATTTCAGGGAAAATGCAAAGGGTAAGAGGGGGCTGAATCCTGGCAGATCAGGTTGGGGGTGTAGGAGTCATTTTAATCATGGCACCCTTTATTCAAAACAGCTCATTTTTAAGCAATGGGGGTTTCTTTGTTTAAAACAAATAAAATTACTTTTATAATTTACCTAAGGCATAAACCTGAAATATCACTTGCCTCCTATTTGCTGAGATCTGGTACACAATACCCAAATGGTCCCTAACTTATTAGGCCCCCAACACAGCACCCCAAAAGCAAATGGCCAGCCTGGCATGCAGACTCCTTAGCTGCATCCTTCTGCATTGAGGGAATAGGAAAACAGGTGCTTGCTTCCTTCTCAACAGGGTTTGAGCCAAGCACTTACACCACCATTCCCAAAAAGGAGCGGACAAGGGGCTGGCCCCCCTATGGTAGTAGAAGGAAGGTTGTGGGATCATCTCAAGGGAGGCCTGCTTTACCTCTGCATTTCCTGGTGGAATTCTAATTTTTGTGGGCTACTGGGGGAAGAATAGCAGGGAATGGAACCTCACCCCTACACTGCCTGGTTTTCCAGTGTCTGAGTTGGGGCATTTAAATTCTCACCGTCTGGAAGGGCAGAGTTAGTGACCACAAGGCCGTGTGAAGTAGCAGCTATGTCAACTGGCGAGGAAAATTTGAATGAGTAGGTAGCTCCCACTACTGACTGGCTAGGACGTATGTAGCTAGACAGGGGCTGCTGGACACCACTACGTATTTCTATTCCATGGGGGAAGAGATTAAGCCTTCCTATCGTACATGCGTTAAGAACAAGCTGGTGGTGTCCATTGCTGACACTAGTTGTTCCCAGGTTTAAAGGTATCAGCAAAAGCCTGCTGAAAAAAAGCAGACCTAGCACTGACCATTAATAAATCAATTTCTCAGCTCCTCAGGCCACTCCTAGTCAGTTTCACATAGCATGGAGTGGATGGTCTGAAATATTCTACCCCAGCATCACAAGCCTTATCTGCATTCAATATCTGAAAGCAAATATCCAGTTAGAGCTGCTCAGTTTTTTGCAAATAGGATTTCTTTTTATAATATGGTAACTGATGGAAACACGTTTAAATATTGCCATTGTTCAACATTAAGTGCCATGCGTATATGATTGAAGAGGAACTCAATACAGTGTATGGGAATGCTATCTGAAGAGTCACTATGAAATCTAACATGATCATTTAGCTGTAGAAAATCCTTTCCATTATTATAATAGGTAAAATTGTAAGAATCAGAGGGTCCTGTCATTAAGATAAGTTAGGTCTAGGAAAGCATTGTAGTCCCTGTTTTACTTCATCTTTCTCTTTTTTGATCCAAGGTGCTGCCTCCTTTGCTTGTAGAGGTGACGCAAGTTTATAAACACACCTGAAAAGAGAAATAATTGTTTGGGCAGAACTGAAAATCACTGCAGATTACTTATGCCAGATAACTGCACTGAGTTAAAAATTATTTCGGATTTTCTTCTCACGTATGGACATAAAACTATGAAAGCTAAAGACAAATGAGTCCTTGCTGGGGTAGGGTTAAGACTGCAACAACCCACACTGTTTGTTATTGTAGTGTTGCTTAGAAGTTCTGGTTGTCACCCTTTAGGGGTAGCGGTATTGAAGATGGAGGGAGGGGGAAATAATTCTAGAATCTTGTGATAGCTTGCGAGAAAAAGTGTCACAAACCTAAACAGTCCACATCAGACTAAACAATAGAAACAAGGTTGGTGTCATTTAAGTCTTTTTTTTAAATCAGATGGAATGAAGTTTGGAGTTCAAAATTTTCATTTAAAAATCATGGGCTAGTTTCTGTATTCCTCTGACTTCAATGAGACTTTTGGATCCACAGAGATGTAGACTCAACCTGCACACAGTTGAGCCTACATCTACACTTTTATCATTGGTCCACTAATAATAGAGAACAAACAATTGTAGCTGATCAGTTAAACATTAAACTACTGTTAAAAAAAAAAAAAAACCTCCTATGAAGCTCTTCAGGGAACTGCTTCTTCATATTCCATTAGTATCAGTGTATGTTGGTTAACATCTGTGTAGTTTTGAACTACACAAAGAATCCAGCAAAATCCTGCAGAAGTCCACACTTTTACCCAATGATACTGATATAATAATTGTAATATTTTGGCCTCTGATATGCATGTGCTTCAAGGTGATCTGTTATTGAGGTCTCCTTTTGGGTTAACCTGTGCAATTCACTACAAGTATGATGACAGTTTAAGCTCAGTCAAATTGGTACAACAATGACCTATCAGATATAATTTAAAGTTGCAATCTATTACTCCTTTTTTGTACATAACTGACTTGGTATTTCAACAGGAGAGAAATACAATGAAACAACAATAAAAACTTACCTAAAAATAACATTATAAGGTAGATTTGAAGAAAGAACGAAAATTTGATTGTCATGCTCGTCGGATATGGCAGCGTGAAACTAAACTTCCCTGTTTCACTGACGATTGGAATGGCCTGAATCAGAGACACAGCTGAAAGCAGAAGGCCAAGAAGATTACAGGCAAAGTACAAAGGATAAGGTAAACTCTAGAGCTGGTCAAAAAACGAAGCTTCTCAAAGTTGTTCCCTTTTAATGGTAAAATATTTTGATACTTTCTGACCAGCTCTTGTAACCTAGAGAGACTTCAGCATAAAACTAGTTTTAAGTGGCATCTTTAAACACACTTGCACCTAAGTCATGATATTTTCCTAGTTTTGTTTGTTGGCATTGGCGGGCAATGCTATGAATCCACCCATAGCAGCAAGATATTAACCTTACTGCCTAAGTTCAGTGCACTCTGCTGTTTCTTCCTCTCACTACAAAGAAAGTCAACCCAGAGAACCGAAGAAAAGCAACAACCCAAACGAGAGGGAAAAATGAAGAAGTCAAAACAAACTTATTCAACATTTCATTTTGAAACTAACCATCAAAATGTTGCTTCAAAACTAGCAGTTTTGTTTTGAAACTTTGTGTTTGATCAGAATGAAATTATTTTGGTTTTGTCAAAAAAAAAAACTGATTTGGGTTCAAAATAAACTAATTGTTTTCAGGTTTTTCAATTCCACCATCGAAACCAAAGTATGAGTTACTCTCTCATCTCTATGCAGAGCAGCATGATCTACAAGGCTGTGTTTTTGAGGCTTACCTTCTGCCAAGGTGCCTAAAGGATAGAGAGGAATCCAGATGGTATATCGGATCCAAGTTAGTAATTTCCATTCTATATCAATGCAGGAAAGCATGTAGAATGGATACCTAGAATAACATTCAAAGTTTGAAAGACAGACATTACTTAAAAATTTAACTTTCCACTTAAGTTACAATATTGTGCATAATCACTGTATGATGTCATGAATGTCAAATATTCATGATAAACATGATAAATTCGTTTAACTATTGTCTTAATTGTAAATAATGGTTAAGAATATTAAAAAGGGACTGTTTCATATGGAGCTGCAGCAGGTATGTTTTTCCTCTCACAGTTTACAGTACTAGACTGTATGAAGTGGGTATTCACCCACAAAAGCTTATGCTCCAATACATCTGTTAGTCTTAAAGGTGCCACAGGACTCTCTGTTGCTTTTTACAGATCCAGACTAACACGGCTACCCCTCTGATACAGTACTAGACTTATTATCCTGGCAACCTGGATAGGTTTAACTGCCTGCTTTCTTCAAAATATTTCAATTTAGATCCCCAAAAATGAATAGAATACAATGTACATCTCTACCCCGATATAACGTGACCTGATATAACACGAATTCAGATATAACGTGGTAAAGCAATGCTCCGGCGGATCAAAGCAAGTTCAATATAACGCGGTTTCACCTATAACGAGGTAAGATTTTTTGGCTCCCGAGGACAGCATTATATCAAGGTAGAGGTGTAGCTGATCTGACAAACACCAGAAATTCCAGAATCCATCAAATTCTTTAGCCAAAGGTCTGAATTTCCTGTGGAAAGCGACATGAAAATGAGATTTCCCTACCAAGGGCTGGAAATGGGTAGAGGAACATAGCAGCAAGTTTTCCCAGACATGGAGCAACATCGGCTCTCGCATCTCACATTGGAATCAGGCCCAGACTCTGCCAGATACAGGAAGCTAGCAAGACAGTTACGCTGTGACAAATCTGAGTCCCAAGGAACGTTTTACCAGCAGGGGCTATAATGCGAATGCCACAGGGTGTTTCTTAATGGCAAAATCAAAATTATTTGAACACAAAGGCTGTTTTCCAGTAGAGCCCTGGCAGTCCAGGCATGACAAAGGAAAATCCCAACAAACCTGAATAGCTCGATAATACTCCAGCAGTAAAATACAAAGAACACCACCGCTTTGCTTTGCATTTCCTCCACATTTCCAAGGACAATAAACAAGACAAAATTTCTTCCAAGGACCTGTTTAACAAACCCCAACACATCCATGTAAGTATACTGAACATATACCAATGCGGCACAGTCAGAGGGCAACAGTGAGCCCCTACGACTAGAAATACACAGCACGGGCTCCTTTAGAGCCCTGGGCACATTAGTGGTGCTGGAAGACCAGGGCATGTGCCCCTGGAGCTGAGCTATGGGCTGGGGAAGTGCTTCCTAAGCCTGTAGTCCTTGTACACACTGACCAGCTGTATTAGGGGCCAACCCAGAAGCAGAGAGAGAAGGTGGCCACATCTTTTGCAGTGCAGTGTGTTTGCTGTGGGAAGTTGAGCTGGTCCAAGTGCATGAGGATCCCCCACCCCGCTGTTCTTGTCTTTGCCCCAACTCCTTGTCTCGTCAGACAACCCAAGAAGGTAGCCTACGAACCCAGGCTAGGAAGCATGGATTCCTACCGATGGGGCAAAAGATATCCCTGGGGTAAGTCCAAATTGATGCCATTTCCTCCTCACTCCCCCCCCCCCCCCCGCTTTTTTTTAAGCAGTCATGTCTAAGACTATCACAATATAAACTGTAATAACCTGGGGTGCGAGGAATCTTAAAATATTACCTGGAGTAAAGAAGGTATAAGTGGTGACCTGACGATTCCTACTAGTGAATTCAGGATCTCTATAAATGCGAGCGTCTGACAGAAATACATCATGTCAGCAATGGTGTGAAATGTGTCATAGAAGGAATCTATCAGAAACAAAAGACTGCTTTAAGGCATCTGAATTTGCCTGCTGGGAGAAGTCAGCTTAACTACACAGCCCCCAACACATACTAACTCACTCAAATATTTTAGAACTAGATTTGTGTTGGGAAAATGTAGTCTTCAGCCTTGTATGTAAAGCCGATATGCAGGCTAGTGTGAAGTCAGAGTAAAAGCCTTAAAAACGTTACCCGATCAAAGTAAAGTCCTATGCTGAAAGTATCACAGAATCATAGGGTTAGAAGGGACCGCAAGGGTCATCTAGTCTAACCCCCAATGCAAGGACAATTAGAGCCACTTCAGTAAATAATATGGAAAAGAAAGAGGGTTGTGCTGTGGATTAACAGAATGGACAACTGGATCTTTTAGTAAAATAACATTCGAGCCAATCCATTTTTAGTAATACTGGCTCTCTGAAGGTAAGAAACGTCTGTCTCGAGTGTGAGGTAGTGTAGTTGTAGCCATGTCGATTCCAGGACAGTACAGACACAAGGTGGGTGAGAAAATATATTTTACTGGACCACCTTCTGTTGATGACAGAGACAAGCTTTCAAGCCACACAGAGCTTGTCTCTCTCACCAACAGAAGACAGTCCAAATAAAAGATATTACCTTGCCCACCTTGCCTAGAGTGAGACATTTTTCATCCGCCCCCCTGCCACGCAGTTCCTTCTTTTAAATTAAAATTTAGCATTTACAGATTACAGCAAATATTACTGATGCCCATAAATCACAGGATCTGTAACTATTTACAGGTCCTGTCCTTAACGTTATGACAACTTTTGGGCAGGTTTTGTTGTGCATTTCAATGAAGTATTGACAGTTTCATGTGGCTTAATTTAGATGTCATGGTTTAGAAATTACTGCAAAGGGTGAAAGGAGGAAGAAATAGCATGGATAAAATAGTGCTTATTACTTGCCTTTTCCTAAGATAAACAGGCGAACTGTCATATTCACAAAAATCCAGGAGAACCCCAAAAACTGCACAAGATTATACATGAACAAATATCCTCTCTTCAGCTGTCTGAAAGCTACAATCAATGTTAAACAATCATGTTAGCAAAAGGCAACAGCATTCCTATTTTGTGCAACTGGCTCTCGGTGGTGAGGTGGGTTAGTGAGTTAGCCTTTCAAATCTGAATATGGATTACAAGAGAAAACAAGGTTTCACTCTATTCCGGACAATACAGGACCACCAAACAATTTGCCATGTGGACTCAAGAAAAACAGCACTGGAATAACAGGAGTGCTGCATCTATCTCAGCTTGGGCTGGGGTTTCACGTCCCCTGCTTGCACTATTGATGACAAAAATTACCAAATCCCCTATGAAACAGTAGTGTGGTTTTATTAAGCTTGTAAGTAGTTATATACATAATAAAGTGCTGTATGCTAGTTTTACAGAGACAACACGTCTATCAACACTACCATGATAGCATCGTAAGTACTTAAGTGCGTGCTTACAGCGGTAATATTTTGCCTGTGATGTGCATAAGCAAACTATTGTCACTATCTTATCCACCAAATCAACCTTACTAATTTAAAGATACAGTCACTTACGGTCTTTAGGGACTCTGGATTCAATTCTGATTTTGTTAATCCTCTCTTCTTCTTCCTAAAAATTATGGATAAAGTTTTAAAGGATGTTAATGTAGTATTTCAATACAGTAATGACCAGCTAATATTTAGTTAACTGTTCTGCTGCAAAGCTAGTGGGGTTTTAGACTCAGATAATATCCTCTTAGTAGACTAATGTGTTACATTTTTCACCTAGGCAAAACTGTGCAAATTCTTCATTGTCAGGAAAGTGTGTTACTGCAACAGCTAATGGTTGTCTAACCAGCTATGCGACCTCCATTATATATTTTCATCTAATGAATATGTTTTTGCTGTGAAAACTGCCATTTTCCATGTTAATTTTTGATCATTACCACCACTCAAAACTGTTCCTTTTCTTATGAAAGTGTGAAATCATCCTCTGGCTCTCTTCAGACCATTTAACACTCACCCACCAATTGTTAACCCCTGGGAAGAAGTAAAGTCACTCTGGATTGCCATATAAATCAAAACAGCCCTTTGCAATATCCTGTGTAACTTACATAGTCATTAGGAGGTAAGAAATAGACTTGTCCTTCTGACCATGGGGCAGCGTTTGTTGTAGAACTGACACCACTCACACTTTGCATGGGTGCTTGCGTCCTTTCCAAGGGAGATTGTTATTTCTTTGCTAACCATTCTGAATGCAGTAGAGAGCATCTGAATTACCACGTGGCTGAATGTAAAGACAGGGCCAGCCTGGTGGTTCAGGAGGCTGCTTCTAGACACTCCACCTAGAAATCCTCATTTTAGAAACAACCTTGGGCCTCCTGCTTTTCACACAAGCAAGGTTGGGGTGTTTTAGAAAGGGAGTCTCTCTTGGTCTTTGACTGGAGGAAACAGCACACACTAGCTAGGACAGAGGTGCTCAAACTGTGGTCCAGTCCGGGAGCTCCATTCAGGTGGTCCGCGGATAGTTCCCTCTAAGGTGCGCGCCTGGGTGGCCGTACACAAGAGAATGAAGGGCCACCCACCTAATTAGTGGGGCCGTGCAGGCGTGGCTCCACTAATTAGGTGAGTGGACTCTGGAGAAGATGCACATGTAAGGTGAGGTGATGGCCTTGGGGGGAATAGAGGGTAGGTGGGAGGGGACCGTGGGGTGAGAAGAGTGGGTGGGAGGAATTTGGGATGTGCAGGGCTGCGGTGGCTAGAGAAAGAGGCGACTTTCCCCAGCTCCAGAGCTGCGGCTGCCAGGGAGAGACAGCCGGGCTTCCCAGCCCCAGCGCGGGGGCTGCTGCAGTGGGGGAGAGAGGGCACATCCATCGCACTAGAAAGGTAAGACTACGGATATTAAAATACGAGTTGTGTGTTTTTATTTGTAGAACAAAAAAACATTAATTTTTTTTTTATATAGTGCTTTTATCCAAAGCGCTTTACAGTAGCTAGCTAACGGTACACACAACATTTGGAAAGATCATTAAGTGGTCCGTTGAGACCCTCAGCAATTTTCAAGTGCTCCGCGAAATAAAAAAAGTTTGAGAACCACTGGCCTAGGGGATAATAACCTGCCAAGTTCAGAGCCAGAGCCAGATCCATTTGGGAGCATTCTGATTTGGGGCCAACTCTAATAACAATATAAGCAAAAGGCGAGCACATGCTTGAGACAGTCTCGTTTAAGGAGAGCAGAGGCAGGCTGTCTCTCACGGCAAGGCACCTCAACTTTTGGAGACCCTGGTTTGTAAGTGGGCAAGATAGCTTGAGCCCTCTGCCAACATCAGCTATCCCATGGATTTCAGCTTATTTAGACTGTGAGCTGTTCAGGGCAAGGACCATCCATGTATGTTTATATAACGTCTAGCACAATGGGACCCTGATCCAGACTGGGGCCTCTGTGCATAACTTACAGATAATGCTCATTTTAAACCAAACACCTCACCTAGCAGCGCCTCCCCTTTTAGTTACAGGTCTTTATACTGAATCCGTTTATTATTGTTTCATTTGGATCTTGCCTCCAGCACACTAGACAGAACTCCAAATAAATATAAATACGTTAACTCAATGGCAAAAGTCTATGTATTTCTTTGGACATGCACTCTTAGCTGCTTATTTCAACTGCTTCGAAAGTGCAGGGAGTACTGACCTTTGCTTTGAGTTCCATTTCAGCATCCGACTCATCTAGCCAGCGATCAAAATCAGGCGCTAGGAACAACGGGCGCCGCCCCTGTTTGGTGAGTCTTTCCCACCAGTTGCTTTCTTTTTTCTGCACGGTGATGTTCAACTGCCTTTGAGTCACTTTGTACACCAGCTGCAGGAGACACAATGCGGGGTAAACACAAGAACGTGCCTCATTAGAACTGGGGCCCACATGACAAGAACGTTTTTGATTCAACCAGGGCTGGTGAAAGGTTCTGTATTGATAGCTCTGGAGAGCAAAGTCCTCTATCATCGATATACGTACAACACGGGCAGCAGCAGTGCGGCTTAGTCGTGCTGCCCCAACCCTGACGTAGAGGGGTTGTGTCTAAGGATTTGTCTACATGCCAGTCACGGGGAGTGAGCAGCTTGTGCAGACAAACCTGAGCTAGTTTTCCTCCAGCTAGCTCGGGTGGGGTAGCAGGAAGCCACAGAACGCTGGGTAACCACTCAAGCAGCCGGCCCCCACGGAAGCCCAGGCTACTGCAGCTTCACGGTTCTGGGGCCGGAGCTAGCTAGATTAAAACAAGCGCGTTGGCGTCTGCGTGAGTGGCGATCATGCCCCCACGGCAGGAGCGATATACCGTAAGGGGGAGAAGGCAGTTCGGTATCCACAGCCACATTCAGCGCCCGCTGCCTCTGCGGTACCTGCCTATCAAGGAGGCCAGCTGCCGGGGGGGTGGTTTGGGGGATGGTCTAGCTGGCAGTAGCCTGGTTTCACAAGACCCCCCCCAGCTCATTTCACACAAGCCACTAAAAGGCCATTGGAGCTATGGTCTCCAACCTTTTTAAGTGCAAGATCACTTTTTGAATTTGAGTGCAACCCAGCATCTACCTCAAAGGAAATGTAGAAATAACAGTAATCACACAAATCCAAACACCCTTGCCCCGCCCCCTGTCCCGAGGCCATGTCCCTACCCTGCTCACACCATCCCCCCTCCCTCCGTTGCTTGCTCTCCCCCACTCTCACCAGGCTGGGACAGGGGACTGGGCAGTGGGAAGGGGTGCAGGCTCTGGGCTGCGGCCGAGGGGTTTGGAGTGTGGGAGGGGCTCCAGGATGAGCCTGGGGCACGGGTACAGGAGGGAGTTCAGGGTGCAGGCTCTGGAGGGAGTTTGGGTGCAGGGGGCTCAAGACTGGGGCAGGGAGTTGGGGTGCAGGAGGGGGTGCAGGATGCAGGCTCTGGGAGGGCATTTGGGTGCGGGGAGGGGGGGCTGGGGGAAAGCATTGGGGTGCAGGAGGGGTTTGGTGTGCGGGCTCCGGCCAAGCGCTGCTTACCTCAGACAGCTCCCAGGCAGCGGCGCAGCAGGGCTAAGGCAGGCTCCCTGCCTGCCCTAGCCCCATGCCGCTCCGAGACGTGGCCACCATATCCGGCAGCAGCTCCTGGGGATGGGGGGTTGGGGGGAGGGGCAGACGGCTCCTCACACTGCCTTGTCTGCAGGCACTGCCCCCGCAGCTCCCATTGGCCGGGAACTGGCATAGCTTGTTTCACTCATGGGGGGTGGTTTTACTATACCATAACTTTGCCAGAAATAGCTGTGTCCACACTGGGAGTGCTTCACTGATACAGGTATACTATATGAGCAAAGCGCTCCTACTATACCAGTCAAAGCATCGTTTTGTAGCTGTAACTCAATCTACGCTATGGACTTTGGCTGGCACAGCTGTGCTGGTCAAGGGGGTTCCAGCACCTCTGTGACCTCATCTGCAGCAATATGGCCTCAGAGGCCACCTCTCTCTGTGTGCTGTACCACTGCAGATGAGGTCACTGGAGCTCCCTTGTATAGGTGGGGCTTTTGGGGGGTTTTGGTTTTTGGTAATACAGAAACAAATGGAACAATCATCCCTTAAAGCAGAAAAAGCAGGAGCAGTGCTGGAGTACTTGCCAGCCAGCCAATTCTCCCCTCCTGACACTGACCATCTCTGGTTAGATTTCCATGCTGTCTAGTAATATGACACTCAAGATGCCACTTCTGTTGGGAGCCATAGCTCGCTCTCCAGTCCTGGCCTCAGATTACCCGAACAGCCTGCCAGGACGTTGTTTGGTCTTTATCAGAGATTTTAAACACATGTCAAGTCTCTTCGGGAAAAGACACTGCTATGCATTGGCAAGGAGGCTGTGCAGGTGCACAAATACAGCAGGACGTGCTCAGAATGATTTGGGGTTAGACCAGGGGTTGGCAACCTTTCAGGAGTGGTGTGCCAAGTCTTCATTTATTCTCTCTAATGTAAGGTTTCGCGTGCCAGTCATACATTGTAACGTTTTTAGAAGGTCTCTTTCTATAAGTCTATAATATATAACTAAACTATTGTTGTATGTAAAGTAAATAAGGTTTTTAAAATGTTTAAGAAGCTTCATTTAAAATTAAATTAAAATGCAGAGCCCCCCACACCGATGTCCAGGACCTGGGCAGTGTGAATGCCACTAAAAATCACCTCGTGTGCCGCCTTCGGTACACGTGCCATAGACTGCCTACCCCTGGGTTAGACTAATGACTGGTCCCCACATAGACTTGTGCCAATTTAACCAAATCAGTTTGCTAAAGCCAATGTCGTTATTTCAATGCAGTTCTGTGAGTGGACTCTTATTTCGGAATAGAAGCGACTAGAAGCTAGTAGCCAACTGACTTTATTTAAATATATCAACACTTTTTTTTATTTTGCACTAAGAGTACTCAGGCACCACAATAACTAACTAGATCGATTTTAATTCTTACCTTTTGTTATTTTGTTGCAAATCTTTGGGTAGACAAGGCCTGGCACTCTGATTATAGTGGAGTTTAAATCAAAGAACTTTTGCTTCTTTTACTGCAAAGCTTCACTTCTCTATTGATGGGTTGGCAATTCCCTCGGAATTCAGCCATTTACCTCTCCAGAGAGGAGTTAAATTCTGCATTTCAACTCCTCCTTTCTTCTCTGCTCAGCGAGATGGGAAGGGAAGTTCTATCTGCCCCAAGGAAGGAAGGATTAGGCAGAATTTCCCAGATTTACTGCAGCTATTTCTAGTGGGCAAATAAAACGAGCCAGGACAAGTCTTGCTACAGCTGCTGCCCACTGCGGGTGAAGATCAGTTCTGCAGGACCCCCTGTGACTAAAAGGACAGGCAGATCTTGGAGGGCCAGGAAGGGTCAATCTTACCAGTTAGACTCTCTCCTGTTCTAAGACAGGAAATAAAACAGCGCTTCACAGTAAGAGAGTTGCACCATGTTCGTGCTGGGATTCTGAGTAATTCGTACAAGCAATGAGAGCACGTGTCAAGATTTTTAGCAAGGTCACAGAATACGTAAGAAGTGCTATTGATTTATTTCAGGGAGGCTGCACTTCACATGTGCTAACTTAACAGTGGATGGTATTTCCCCAACCTGGGATGTTTCGTTCAGAAAAACTGCTAGATTCTCTGCTATTTTTCTGCTCCAGTAAATTTTTAAGCTACCCCCCGCTCTCTTCTGTAATTAATTTAAAGCCATGTTCCCGTAAACCCATATTTGTGAGATCTGTGTGAGTAAAGGTTGCGGAATCAGGCTCAAAGACGGGGAATTGAACACATACAGCATTTAGAACTTCAAACCTTAGTAAAATCATCTGTTATCGCATCGGGAAGCAAAGCAACTATCCGAAATAGCATCCCAGGAGACTTAAAGCATATCTATTTCCTTTGGGGTGTTTTTTAAACAGGGAATACTTTTCTTTTGTAAAACATAAAAGAAAAAAATACCTACTTGGGGCTTGACCGGTTCTAGAAACGCAAGCTGAAATTCATAGACGTTGTCCCCCTTGGCACCATGACCCTGGGCTAAAAGAAAAGGAGCAACAATCAGTGTAAAGATCCTGAAGAGTGCCCCCCCACCGCACACCGTCTGCAAAATGTACTTTAAACAAACAATATATGTTTCACTCTATATGCATCCGAAGAAGTGGGTTGTAGTCCACGAAAGCTTATGCTCTAATAAATTTGTTAGTCTCTAAGGTGCCACAAGTACTCCTGTTCTTTTTGAGGATACAGACTAACATGGCTGCTATCCTGAAACCTTTAAACAAACACTGAATCATTTACAAAGTGCCCTCCCCCGCCCCAATGTGCTGCATGATCGAACTATTTAAGAATGGACATGCAAAGACAGCGTCACGGAGTTTTAGAATTTCATTCGCTTTTAACCAAGTGACATTTTAAAAACGCGCTGGGTGCCTTATGGGGGGTCGACATCTGCTATAACTGAGAATAGTGCTGGAAAAGGACCTTCCTGTGAGACAGGAATGGACGAGGCTCCGGGAGGAGCAAGTTCCACCCAACGGGAGCGATCTCAAGTTGGGCAGCTGATCCTTTGCTAAGATGCAATGGTGAAATCCCTAAAACATCAGTGATGACAGAGTGCAAATACGCACCAGGATTCATCAGTCTCGTACAAAGCCAGGTCCTGCCCCATGAAATCCTCTGAAAGCCAGCAGGCTCATCAAAAAATATGCCATTTTAAAGGGTGCCATTGTAAAATAATTCTGTCCATATAAAGCTCGATACAATCTAAGCCAACACATTACCTTTTTACCATAGGCTTCAGGGCTACAAGGATGCAGTATGAAAGATACATAGTAGATTCCTAATGCAAAAAAGGTAACAGTATGTTCCTAGCACTAACCTGACAAGCAAAACAGCAAACTCGGTCCCTTAAGGTTGAACGGCTCAGTCAAAACAAAACAAAAAACCTTTACAAAGGAATTTATTTACCTTTCAAATTGAAATTTAGTTCCTGGTCCAAAACCTGATAGTATTTGCACACAAGGTCTTTGTGACAGCAATACTGCTTTCAATGGAAAATCAGCTAACATCTTTAAATGTGGTGCATGGTTGGTTTTTTGTTTGTTTTTTTTAAATTAAATATGATCTTCTACAAAGAGTGGTGATCCTATCAACTACTACAGCTAGACCTAGAACATTTAACTGAAACTCAATACCACCAACTCCAGCTGTATTGTGTTACACTTCCACCAAAAGGCTCTGATGTTCAAGCTCCTCTGGGCGAGTGTAGGGGTCCAGGATTGGGGCCTAAATCATTATGACCAAGAAAAGAAATTAGAAAAGTTGTGGCCAGTAATCCCTTGGCAATCCTACCCTCTGTCCAGCTAGGCTGCATGTCGCTAGGAGTCCACCTCTGCGCAGAGGGGTCAGGAATGCTATTAACTTTCAAACCAATGTAGTCACCTACCTTTGAAATGAAGCACGTTATCCGTAATGGTGATCTCGGGGCTCTGAGGAAAGAGAGGATGTTTTAGGCGGCAGGCGTGTACCCGTTCCAAACAAATTGTTTAACGCCAGGATGATGGCAATTGAGGGGGATTCAGAATCTGACCCAGAAAAGCCTGGGAGCTTCAAGCAGCAAAGTACACAGGTTCCAGTTGCACTGTGGTGCTCCAGCCTTTTTCTTGGCGCCAAATGCCTAATGCACCTGGCATGAGATGGGGGAACTGTAGTTAGGAGGGAGTCTCCCTGGGCTGTATACCCCATGCATGGGACGGGGCGGCCCTGTACAAGGAGAGGAGGGTCTCCCTGGGCTGTATGCGGTGCATGGGACAGGGGTGCTGTAGAGCATGGTGGGGTGTCTCCCTGGGCTGTACACACCATGCCCGGGGCAAGGGCATTGCACAGTAGGGAAGGAGCGTCTCCCTGGGCTGTATACCCCATGCACGGGATGGGGGCTCTGTGCAGCGGGGTGGGTGTCTCCCTGGGCTGTATACCCCATGCACGGGATGGGGGCTCTGTGCAGCGGGGTGGGTGTCTCCCTGGGCTGCATTTCCCATGCACGGGATAGGGGCTCTGTGCGGTGGGGTGGGTGTCTCCCTGGGCTGCATTTCCCATGCACGGGATGGGGGCTCTGTGCAGCGGGGTGGGTGTCTCGCTGGGCTGCATTTCCCATGCACGGGATGGGGGCTCTGTGCGGTGGGGTGGGTGTCTCCCTGGGCTGTATACCCCATGCACGGGACGGGGGCTCTGTGAAGCGGGGTGGGTGTCTCCCTGGGCTGTATACCCCATGCACGGGATGGGGGCTCTGTGCAGCGGGGTGGGTGTCTCCCTGGGCTGCCTGCCCCGTGCACGGGACGGGGGCTCTGTGCAGCGGGGTGGGTATCTCCCTGGGCTGTATACCCCATGCACGGGACGGGGGCTCTGTGCAGCGGGGTGGGTGTCTCCCTGGGCTGTATACCCCATGCACGGGACGGGGGCTCTGTGCAGCGGGGTGGGGGTCTCCCTGGGCTGCATTTCCCATGCACGGGCTAGGAGCGTCTCCCTGGGCTGCACACACACTGCATGCAACGGGGGCCCGGCGCGCGGGATTGGGGGCCCGGCGGTACCTGCACGTCGCTCAGCTCCACCCGCAGGTAGAGCTCGCTGTGCCGCTGCGCCCAGTGCACGTGCGGGGTCAGGCTCCGGCTCTGCATGATGGCGGCGGCCGGGACAGGCCGGGCTCCGACGGCTCCGCGCGGCGCCTGGCGAGGCCGAGGTGGCGGGCTGCCCGGGCCGCGGGGCGGAGCGAGCTCCCGGGCCGGTGCGCACGCGCCCGGGCGCTGACTCTTCCGGCTGCCCGGGGGGCTGGGCCAAGCGAGGGCTTGGTAGGTGGTAGGTCCTAGCCTGTGTATGGTGCGGCTGGACCAGGGGTAGCACCGGTGCGTGGGGCAGCCGGGCCATGGGTGGCGCTGGTGCAGGTAGGCTAGGTAGGGCATGGGGCACCTGGGCCATGGCTAGCACCCGTTTGGCCGAAGTCCATAGCAGATCAGACACAACATCACCCGTTTATTCACCTGCACATCCACCAATGTAATGTGATATACACCGTCATGTGCCAGCAATGCCCCTCTGCTATGGACATCGGCCAAACTGGACAGTCACTGCACAAGAGGATAAATGGACACAAGTCAGATATCAGGAATGGCAATACACAAAAACCTGTAGGAGAACACTTCAACCTCCCTGGCCACACACTAGTAGAGGTAAAGGTAGCCATCCTGCAGCAAAAAAACTTCAGGACCAGACTCCGAAGAGAAACTGCTGAGCTCCAGTTCATTTGCAAATTTGGCACCATCAGATCAGGATTAAACAAAGACTGTGAATGGCTGTCCAACTACAGAAGCAGTTTCTCCTCCCTTGGTGTTCACCCCTCAACTGCTAGAAGAGCACCTCACCCTCCCTGATTGAACTAATCTCGTTATCTCCATACTGATTCTTGCCTGCATATTTATACCTGCCTCTGGAAATTTCCATTACTTGCGTCTGATGAAGTGGGCATTCACCCACAAAAGCTTATGCTCCAATATGTCTGTTAGTCTCAAAGGTGCCACAGGACCCTCTGTTGCTTTCTACAGATCCAGACTAACACGGCTACCCCTCTGATACTTGGCTAGCACCGAGCGATGCATGGTGTTGCTAGGTTGGGCAATGCACCAATGCATGGTGCAGCGAGGCTAGGTACTGCACTAGGGTTTGGTGCAACCAGGCGACAGGTGTGACCTGTTCAGCCAGGCTAGGGATTGCAGCATCGATGTGTGGAACGGTGGGGCTATGGACAGCACTGGCGCTTGGTGCAGCAGGGGCGAGGGGTTGTACCACACCTGTTGCGTTGATGGCACTGATGCCCCAGGAGGAGGCTAATTGGATTGATGAGGTTTCTGGCTCTGAAGTTGCTTAGGCCAGTTGTGCTGGGTGTCTGTGCAGAGTGCCATTCTGGCCCCGCTCAGGACTATGTGGCCACCCTGGGATTATCCCAGGTGATTTTTGGTTCCCCTGTCTGGCTCTGGTGACAACTTTTGACACTGTCTTTCATGACCTTCTCATAAACAAACTAGGGAAATGCAACCTAGATGGAGCTACTACAAGGTGGGTGCATAACTTGTTGGAAAACTGTTCCCAGAGAGCAGTTATCAATGGTTCATAGTCAAGCTGGAAGGGCATAATGAGTGGGGTCCCGCAGGGATCCGTTCTGTGTCTGGGTCTGTTAATATCTTAATTACCGATTTAGATAATGGCATATACCGTACTCTTATGAGGATGATACTAAGCTGGGAGGGGTTGCAAGTGCTTAGGAGGATAGGATTAAAATTCAAAATGCTCTGGACAAACTGGAGAAATGGTCTGAAGTAAATAGGATGAAATTCAAAGTACTCCACTTAGGAAGGAACAATCAGTTGCACACATACAAAATGGGAAATGACTGCCTAGGAAGGAGTACTGCAGAAAGGGATATGGGGGTCATAGTGGATCACAAGCTAAATATGGATCAACAGTGTAACACTGTTACCAAAAAAGCTAACATCATTCTGGGATGTATTAGCAGGAGTGTTGTAAGCACGACACGGAAGTAATTCTTCCGCTCTACTCTGCTCTGATTAGGCCTCAGCTGCAGTATTGTGTCCAATTCTGGCACCACATTTCAGGAAGGATGTGGACAAATTGGAGAGAGTCCAGAGAGGGTCAATAAAAATTATTAAAAGTCTAGAAAACATGACCTATGAGGGAAGATTGAAAAAATTGGGTTTGTTTAGTCTGGAAAAGAGAAGACATTACAGGGGACATAACAGTTTTCAAGTATGTAAAAGGTTGTTACCAGGAGGAGGAAGAAAATTTGTTGTTTTTTTTAACCTCTGAGGACAGGACAAGAAACAATGGGCTTAAATTGCAGCAAGGGCGGTTTAGGTTGGACATTAGGAAAAACTTCCTGTCAGGGTGGTTAAGCACTGGAATAAATTGCCTAGGGCAGTGTTTCCCAAACTTGGGACACCGCTTGTTTAGGGAAAGCTCCTGGCAGGCCGGGCCGGTTTGTTTACCTGCCATGTCCACAGGTCCAGCCGATCGCAGCTCCCACTGGCCGCGGTTTGCTGCTCCAGGCCAATGGGGACTGCGGGAAGCGGCGCCCTTCCCTTTAACACCTGCCAAATATGCACCATTTAACTCCTAGGGTACAGGTTTAGTAGTACTAAAAATATTTGATGTTTGCATGGGACAGCTGAGAGGGATAGAAACTAAGCTGATTCTTAAAGACATTGTTGATTAAGCAGTGAATTTCCCCATAAATTAGGTGGAGGGGGTGGGGAAAATGCCCCACAAAATTCTGAAAACTGTGGAGCAAAGTAGATTGTGAGTGTCACAGTTTCAGGGTAACTGCACCTCCGTCTCCTCCCCGTGGGCCACTCCAGGAATGCCCCATCAGGTCTCCAGCTGGGACCTTTTGCCTCACTTCCTTCTGAATGGGTCTTGAAGTCTGCTCAGATCCCTGTCTTACACTGACTATCCCCCAGCAAGCCAGTCTGCTGAAAGACCAGCACCTGGCTGTACTCTTTTTATGGGTGCCCACAAGCTCTTTCTCAGCAAAGTACGTTTATTTTAAAGACAATAATAGTTCCTATATGCCTGCTAAAAGCTCACCAGAGGTAACCTATCAGTCTTATGTGGCCCTACTAAGCCAAAGACTTTTCAACCTTTCTGCAAGATCTGCGGACTCTCTGGGACAATCCTGCTGTTTGCTGGATGAAAATGAACGCCCCATGTCGGCTCAAGCTCAGCTTTTGATACCAAAAGTTCGTTCTTTGGCGTAGTTTCAGGAAAACCCAGTTTGACTAACTACCCCAGGGGCTGTCTGCTCCTGAGTTGTTTACAGGCCTCAGGGTACTACGCCCCTTCCCTAACTAATACCCCTCCTAATGCACAGGAGTCCTTGTGACTAACACATTTATTTGAGCAAAAGCTTTCAGTAACCTGGGGCGTGTAAACAACTCCTATCCTCAGAGGTTAAATTGTCTCTTTTCCAAGCTGAAAAGTCCCAATCTGGAATGGCTTCCATATGAGCAGAGCTTAATCATACCCATCATCATTTTTGTTGCCCCTTTCCAAGTCCAATATATCCTTTTTTTTTGAGATGGGGCGAAAACATCTGCACACAGTATTCAAGATGTGGGTGGACCCTGGATTTATAGAGCCGCCGCATGATATTTTCTCTTATTATCTATCCCTTTCTTAAGGATTCCCAACATCCTGCTCGCTTTTTTTGGCACATTGGGTGGAGGTTTTCAGAGGATGCTCCACAATGACTCCCTTTCTGGAGGGGCAGCAGCTCACTGAGACCCCGGCATTGTAGATGTAGACTTGGGGTGCTGCGGTCTGTCTGTCTGTTTGATTTGGATCAGTCTTATTTTTTAATAATTTTCTCGGTGTCTGGACCTTGACCAGGACATTTGGCCCTGGACAAAAGATCCGGGGCGACCCCTGCTCTGGGGGTGTCCCTGTCCCCAGGCCCAGGCTGGGTGGGCCCGGACCCTCACCCAGCGGGAGGCCCGGGCAGGGGCGGCGCCGCCTGAGGGGGACGAGAAGCGGGGCGGGCTGCACACCGGCAGCGCCTCCTCCCTCCCTGCCGGGGGCAGTGTCCCGGCTCGGCCGCGCGGGGCGGCTCCGGGGCTGGGCGGCGGCTCCGGAGCGAAGGGACTCGAGGAAACGGAAGCGGCGGCTGCGATCGCCGCCCCCAGTCCGGGCCATCCGCGGCGGCCGGGCCCGCGGGCAGAGCCACCCCGCCGGGAGCCGCCTCCGCCGCGCTGTGAGTAACGGGCCGGGGGAGCCGCGTCCCGGGCCCCGAGCGCCGGGCCTGCCGCGCCTGTCACCGTGGCGACAGGGACGGTACCCCCCCCCCCCCCGGGGGCAGCCCCCCCCCCCCCCCCCCCCCCCCCCCCCCCCCCCCCCCCCCCCCCCCCCCCCCCCCCCCCCCCCCCCCCCCCCCCCCCCCGCCCCGCCCCCCCCCCCCCCGCCGCCCCCCGGCGGCCCCCCCCCCTGCTCGGCGGCCGCCCCTCGCCCCGCACCCGCCGCCCCCGCCAGCCCGGCCCTGCCCCCCCCAGCTCTGCCGGTGCCCCTCACTCCCGACCC
>NC_048307.1:79560876-79588013 GCF_013100865.1 Trachemys scripta elegans | reverse complement strand
CCCCCCCACGGCCATCTCTGCAAGGCTACACACACACACAGCCAGCGCTCCCCAGCCCCGTCTGGAGGGCTACATACACAGCCAGCGCTCCCCCTTTCCCCTCTTCCACAACACATGCTTCTCTTTACCTTAAGAATGCTCCCACTCCCACAGCCCCCCAATCCCATCCCCCCTCAGGGCTACACACAATCCTTGTGCTCCCCACATACACAACCTTGCAAATGTACACATACACCGAGCTCCTGTGTTCCTTCCCCAGTGGGGCTACACACCCATGGCTGGGCTTCCTCACCTCTGGACTCCCCCTGCTACCCATGCACATGCATCCCTGCTGTGCCTTCCCACCTGCCAGATCCCACAACCCCCACACTTTGTCCCCCCGACCCTGCAGGGCTCCATACACCTCCCCTCCCCCGTGTGCCCACCTGCTCCCCGCTGCTGGTCCCACACTAGCGCCCATGCTCTCCCTCCCCCTCTGCCTACGTAAAGTCTTTTGTAATAACTTCTCCTCCCCCCTTTCCGTCTAAAGGGCTCTTCCCGTAAGGGCCTTATCTGCTGGACTCTCATACCCTCTATAGCGCCAAGGGACTTATCTGCAGGAATGGTCTCCCTGCCCCCACGCACCTGTGCCCCACATAGGGGGGATGTTTCCCTTCCCACATGCATGCACCCACTTCTGCCCTCCCCCGACATACCACTCACATGCAGGACCCTTACCCCAGATGGGTCATGCCAATAGGGGCGTTCTGACAGGGTATGTTTGAACAGGGAGCTGCTGTGCAGACAGCACTGCCAGGTGGGGAAGGCTGTTGGGAAGACCGAGCTCAAAGCATGAGCGTAAAATGCAACGGGGCTTGGACAGAGCCGCCTCCTATCTGGGTCAATACCCTCCAGAGAGACCTGTCAGGCCTGAATGGTTTCTTTCCTCACCCCACTCACACTCTAGTTAACACTGGGGATATTTAAAGTATGGTTGGAGAGAGAAAAAATCTCAGGCCTTCCATTTAGGTATCTCATTCTTCACAACCCCCAAAGCAGTTATAGCCTTTCTCTACGTTCCCCTTAATATAAGGAGAGATTGGGGGCGGGGAGGGTATTAATTAAGAATCAGCAAAGGAATATTAATAACAAGTTCTTATACAGCCCTTCTCATTCATGTGTCTCAAAGTGCTGTACAAAGGAGGTCAGTATGATTAGATTTTACAGGTGGGAAAACTGAGGCACAAGGAGCGGAAAGTGACTTGCCTAACAGGTCAGCATCAAAGTCAGGAATAGAGCCCATATCTTCTGCGTCCCAGCCCAGTGCTCTGTCTTCTAAGCCACGCTGCCTCCCTTTCCAAAAGAGGAAGTGATCCCTTTGCCAGGCAGCTTTCAGGGCCAGCCACGCTGCAGGTCCCTGACTCTTACAGACTGAAAGCTGTTTGTTTTCGGCTGGTCATACTCCAGCTTCCTCTCCTATTGCAACATCCTTTCTTGACTTCTGATGCATTTGAATAATGTAGAAGTTGTAGCTGTAACAAGAAAATACGTCTTCCTAATGGGCTGTGTGGGCAGATGTATGGGTGTTCAGCAAGCTCTAAAACCTGACCTGCCTGACACTTGCATAGCTAAGCCACTCCAAAGGATGTTATTCATAAGATACTGTTCTGTGGTGGTGAACGAGGAGACACCAATGTGGGCATCTAATCCCTCACTACCTCTCCATCCTCTGTGTAGGATGCAGTTATGCCATTAAGTGGGTTTAAGCAAGGGTTATTTTGATGTCCTAAATATATTTGGGAGAGGGGTGTAGAGGATTGGGGGGGCGGTCGCGAGTGTCAGCTGAGTGAAAGGGGCTGATGACATTTGTAATTCAAATTCAGCTATGCGTGGGCAGACCCCTGCACCTATGTAAAATCCCATTGACTTCAACTCTTTATGTGGGTAGACATTTTTCATGCTTATCTGCCTGTTAAAAGCTGCTGCAGCTTTTTATGGGTATGTTGAAAACACTCCAGAATTTTGGAAACCTACCCAGGTAGGGGGGTGGAAATAACCAGAAATAATTTTGTTGGACTCTACAAAATATACAAGAGGCTTCTGATGCAAGTGTGAGGCCTGACCTCTTAAGTTCTGTTAGGTTATGAGCAAAACATTGCTTTCACCCAGGAAAGATTTTGGACACTCATCCAAATGTGCTCCAATTGTGATGGATGAGGCATTTCATTTCTGCTATCTGTTTTGTGCTTTGTAAATGGCCTGGACAAAGGAAAAACAGGGCAGAGATTTATTTGGAGAGGCCTAGTGGAAACTGAGACTCAGGACACTTGGGTTTTAGTCCCAGTAAGTCATTTCCTCTCCCTATGCCTCAGCTTCCCCATCAGTAAAATGGGGATAATGATGCTAACCTCCTTTGTAAAGCACTTTGAAATCTACGGATGATAAGCTCTAGATAATATGATTATTCTGCAGTGATGGGGGCAAACTGGAACTTTTTCCAAACATGTCCTCCCCAGGCCCTTGAATTTTAGCAGTTTATATTATAATGGGCTGGGGTCCAGGTCACACCCAGCTACTTTGGCTGGTCTCCAGTTGTTATTCAGCTCACCCATTGTACGTTGTTGCTGTGTATATCAGGCACACTAATGTGTGTGTGTGTCTGTATTATAGTTGCCTGGGAGCTTGGACTTGTGTGGCTATGTGGTATAACTGGGACTTGTAGCAACATGGCACTCGTTTTATAAAAGAGAGTATTTTATTTTTTTTGTTTTAGTGCCTGTGTAAAGTGCTGGACTGACACTCCTGGATGCTGGAGCCTTCTCTGTCCCTAGATCAGGTATGTAACACTTTATAGCAATGCCATCTTCCCTATGGTTCCCCCCCCCCCCCCCCACCTTCCTCTGCACTGAAGGGACCTCCTCTAGGAGCGAACAAGCAATTCAGTTTCCATGCTGATGGCTCTCCATCCTGGCAAACTGAACATTAGCTCAGTTTGTTAATTTCTGAAATGGGTCTCTAGGAAAACACTAAACAAGAGTTAGGCTTCCTGCAGGATGTTCACATTGCTCAACTGGAACTTAATGACACAATGGCATGGCACTGTCTTGTGTCTAGGGAATGTTGAACCCGAGTGTCGACAGTTATGGTAATATTTGCATCATTGTTATTTAGCAGTAGCAGCATTGCAGTACACAAAGGCCCCAGTTTTAGCATCAGGTTGAGCTACACAAAAGTAGACTGGATTTCTGCCCTGAAGAGCTTACAATCTAACTTGAAAGAAGACTTATCAAGTGACTGCAAAGAGAAGGAGAATGTTAATAAGGTCATGTGGTTGCATTGGTCAACTGTGCACCGTTGGATGGCTCCATATAGAGTATCTGGAACCTTCCCTTACTGACTGCTGCACCACCTTATTCATCGTTGGTTGTAATATAGGCTTATACTATAACGGTTGGTAACATATGCAGGATAATGACAGAGAAAAGTTATCATGCCAGATTGAACAAAGAACCACCAAGGAATCGTCGTTGTGCCTCCTCCGTAAAATGAGAATAAGCAGCTATTTAACAAAAGTAGGAAACTTTTTATAAAATATACATTGATCTGCAAAGTTCTTAATCCCGTTCCCACATCTCATGCTTAAAGGTTTGGGCCTGAATGACAACAAGGAATTTTCCAAAATAAAAATCTTTGTTTTAAAACTTGTATTGAAATAGCAGTTTGCTTGTATTGGGCTATTTCTTTTTTGGACTATATTTGCTAGCACACTGAAAGGCAGCTGTCTGAAGTGTCCCCTGTGTCCCGTTCTTCCAGAAACATGCAACATGGCAGCAGCCATGGAAACTGAACAGCTGGGTCTTGAAATCTTTGGAACGGCTGAGAGCGAGGAGCATGCTGAGGTCGAGGAGCAGCCAAAACCGGAACCCTTCTATGTAGAGAGATATTCCTGGAGTCAGCTTAAAAAACTGCTCACAGACACTAGGAAATACCATGGCTACATGGTGGCCAAGGCTCCGCATGATTTCATGTTTGTGAAGAAAAATGACCCCGAAGGACCCCATTCAGATAGGATCTACTATCTGGGTAAGTTGCTAGTGCAACCCATGTCTTGATTCAAACCCAGACAACCTCAGTGGTGGTTTTAGTGTTCTTCCTGTGAATAAAATGTATTGGACTGCAAAACCAGAAGGGCTCGTTATGGGCTTGATGCTAGAATTGCTGGTCAGACTAACCGATCGTCCTGGTCCTTTCAGGCCTTAACATTTATGGGAGGGAGGGGGAGAAATCTCCCAAAGGAAAGCGGGGAGGGTGATGGAAACGTCATCACTTGGGACTCTTAGAACTGGACAAAGACTTAGAAAGTGTTCTTTAGGGAACAACCCTGCACTAGCTGGGGAGATGGAGTATCTGCCCATGGAGGTCTTTCTGGGCTGATGTCTCTCATTGTTATGGACTTGATTCTATTGAAAATAAGTCGTTCCCCCCCCCCCCAAACACTGGTAGAACTTGATCTGTTTTACCTATTTGCTTGCACCCTGGTGGAGGGGGAAAAGAGCATATCTGCATGTTGGCCTCCTAAAAAGAGAAATTGTAAGCGTAATTTTCAGGCACCTCAATGCAACTGTTACAGATGGAGCATATTTTCCAGGGGCACTGCAGATAGCTGGGAGGATATGCAGAAATGGGGGCATATATATTTACACAAATGAAATGCTTTGTTTTTCCTGGGGTTATCTTTGGCTTCTCTAGTGAAAGGATGTGTTCAAATGGTTATTCTTGGCCTCTTCTTCTCACTCATTTTTACTAATGTGGTTCGCTTAACCTGGGTAAATCTGGGGTTCTAAGTCAATGCTGTGCCCATTTCAGTACTTCCATGTGATTTTTGTAGTGTGAAAGGTACTGCAGGTGATGGGGGCAGGGCTTAGCATAGGGGGCGGGGCTTTGTGGTATCTGAATGTTTCTGTCCAAAAGCCACAGTAGTAAACATGAAAAATCCAGTCTGGGGGGAGAGGTGAAGCCCTGTACAGAGAACAGGGAGCCAGAGCTGAATTCTAACTTCAGTGCTTGCTTCTTGGGAAAGTCTACACGGGGATAAAAACCTGTGGCTGGCCTGGATCAGCCGATTCAAGCTCCTGGAGCTCGGGCTCCAGGGCTGAAAAACTGCTGTGTAAACACTTGGGCTCCAACCCAATGCCAAAAGTCCAAACAGCAATTTTTAGCCCCGTGAGCCCACATCAGCGGATTTGAGCCAGCCGCGGCTCTGCTGTGTGTTTCTTATTCCTGTGTAAATGTACCTATAGAGTCTGATTAGCAATTCAGAATGCATGTGTGGAACCTCATGGAAATCCATGGAGTGCCACATGGGGGCACAGTCTGCCCACATGCTGATCCAAGACCTGAAACGGATGATCTGTCCCCCTCAGTTTCCCCACTCATAAAATGGGGGTCAGTAACATTTTAACTGGCCTTCACAGCACCCCTGAGAGGCAGTTCAATGGACACGGTCAACTTGCAACGTCATCCATTTATAGCAATACTTTTAAAGGAATTGTTAGAGATTGAGCAGGAGGACCCAGAGGCAGATTTAGTAAACGGGCTTCTTTATTGTGGTACTTGTTCCCCTCGACCCAATTGTCGAGTAAGCACTGAGTTCATCACATCCCACTCTTTTATCTAAGCTAATCTGTAAATACGCACATTTACTACAATGCCCCCGAAACCCTTATTTAATAATATGAAGGCCCATATAATGAATATTAATAGCTATATACTGAATATAATTATATCTGCCCCTGTTTACAGCATTAAGCATATTATACAGACGTTTTTACCTTGAAGATGCATTTCTTTGCAGTAATTGTAGCCACAAGTTCCCTTAATCAGCAGTTCACAGGGAAGGGAGGAAGGGGCCATGACCCTGAGCTCATCTATGTAGCTGGGAAAGGAAGAGAGGGGGAGATAACACTTCTTTACTCAAAGGGTATTCTTTAGACACCCACATTCCTTATGCAGGTGCAATGCTTATCAGTCCTTAACAAGCAGAAGGGAAGTGAGAGGGATGGCAACTTTATCTATCAAGCAAAAAAATAGTGCCTGCCGGTGCCTACTCCCTATTACCATGATAGCGTTTTTCCAGGTCTTTCCTTAACCCTTACATATCCCAACTGTAATGTCAGGAACTGCACCTACCCTGCTGCTCCTTGTAGTTTTACTATCACATTCTTTTATATATTTAAAAGGTATATACCTTCCTCTGTTGTTGCTGTGTGAAAAACCCACGCAAATAAGGGGAATGTCTGAAACAGAGGAAGGCGAAACTGACTAGTTACAAAGTAAACAATGAAAAATAGAGAGAAATTGTTCTTTCGTGTTGGAGAAATCTCATGGGCTCCTTTTAATAAAAGGAGGTAAAAAATGTTCAGGCAGAAGAGTGACTGTTATGTTGAAAGTGATTCGTAAATAGGTCCAATCCTTCTGCTAATCAAGTCAATGGCAAAACTCCCATTAACTTTAGTAGGAGCAGGAGTTGGCCCCAAAGGTTATAAAACATAGAACCATAGAATATTAGAGTTGGAAGAGACCTTAGGAGGTCATCTAGTCCAATCCCATGCTGCAGATTAAAAATGTGCTGATTTGTTTTGTTTAACAAGTGTACTTTTGGGGGTGAGGGAGAAACCCCATCAAAAGGTAGCTGGAAACCCTCTCATTTGAGGTATGTCTACATTGCAATCAGGAGCTGGGATTGCACCACACATAGGCATAGCCGAGCTAACTTGCTAAACATAGCAGTGTAGCCACAGGCTAGCCACCTGAGTTCAGTCCTGCTTCAGACCCTAGGTAGGTACTCAGGCAGGTAGCCCAGGCCACCACCTGTGCGGCCGCCGCTAGACTCCAGTTTTTAATGAGCAAGCTTGAGCAAAGCTGGCCTGGGTATGCGTGCGCTTGCTGTCCCAGGTGCAGTGTTCACATACCATTTGAGGCCAGGGGCATGACTGTAATCCAGCAAAGAGCTTTTAATAATTACGAAGCCCTGCTGCTGGAGCTTGATTTTGAAATGTCCATCAGTAACCGGTCCGGAGAATGTCCGTGTCCTAGTGGCAGCATGCCTTTGTGCCTGGCATGGTGCCTTGTTCCAAAACTTCACCTACAGTCCCCTCCTCCTCTTCTGCTTGCAGCCCCGCCCCCCACCATCCCATGCTGTGGAGGCTGCAGTGTTTCAGTGGTTCCCCCTTAGGAAGGCAATTGCTTATGCTGCTGTTGTGTCTTTTGGCTTATCTTTATCAACTCCTGGGAGAGCATTTGTCATACTTTAATAACGGGGAATGAATCCTTCTTTCCTTTATAGCCATGTCTGGCGAGAACAGGGAGAACACGCTGTTCTATTCGGAAATTCCCAAAACCATAAACAAAGCTGAAGTCCTAATGCTTTCCTGGAAACCCTTTTTGGTCTCTTTCAGGTACGTGAACATGATGACACCTTCTTTCCCTCATGGCAGGCATTCATGCTGCTCAGGCAAGCTGGAGTTATTGCAGTTGTGAGCCACCGACAGGCTGTGCAGTGAATGTCTTAAGGTCTTAAATGTTTTTACTTTCCCTCATGCTTAGCTAAGCTCTTGCCTGTTAAATTTTAAAAAGGTCTTGTCTTGTTAACTTTAGGAATTTTGTAGCCTTTTGTAAATCATAAAAAAATAATCCTATTCTAGATGGTTTCTGCTCCCTCTGCAGGGGTTGCAGTTGCTGCATGTAGCTTCCAACAGATCTGCTGCAGTAATTTTTCTGAAGGGAGAGCAAGGGACTTATTGTAGAAGCCTCACTTCTAGGGAGTCCAGGTGACTTCTGACTATACAGTCGGTTTAAAGGTGTCACAGCTTTTGCCTTCCCCCAAATCCTCCTCTACCTGTCTACTGTATGGCTGCCGTGTCAGCTGCAAGACTACAGTAGACTACCGTGAATACCATGCAGGGGAGGGGGTTATTGATCCATATACTTGATCCCCCAGCTGCTTCTGGTCCTCATGTTGGAGTTCCGAGCTATATTCAGTAGTGCACAGGTGGAATGTGCCCCTTATGTGGTCTCCCTGTGTCTTGTCCTTCCCCTCAGCAAACCTGCAACAGACTGCTGGTGTGGAAGGGTGGCAGGACTTTTTGTGAGCACCCTGGATGTTACTGGTCTGTCCCCTCATGAGGCTGTAGGTCCCACTAAAAATTCTCCTGGTGCTCTCATCCCTCCCAACTAATCACTGAGGATCTTGGCACGAGTTAGTTATTACTTTTCCTCTCTAGTCACCGTAGACATTTTTAATTATTTTACAGCAAGTTCTGTTTGCCTTGTAACCATGGAGCTGCCAGCCGGACATGCCTGGTGTGTGGACCTTGTCTGAATAGCAGTAAAGCCCCCACTAATGATTTGCTGCAAACAGAAACCTACTCTCACTAGGCTTTTGGGTCTGGAAGCGAAAATGGACAAACTGTGCAGCTTTCCGAGCGCCATTCCTGCCCAGGTTGCGTCTTTCTCCTTAGGCAGAATCTCGCTTGTAAACCTAGAGCTCCCTCGGCATTTCCAAACGCTTGCTCATTCTAGCGCCTGGTCCGTGCACACAGTTGCCTAATTTTAACCAAAGGGGGGTGAGTTTTAAACTGATTTAGTTAAATTGTTGCAAGCTTCAACGTGGACACACAAACTGGTTACACTGGTTTTACTTGCCCTTACAGCTGCAAGCTAAACCAATATAAGCCAAATGTCAATGAATTTAAAGAGTATCCAGACAAGATTGCGCCAATTTAACTAAATCTCCACCAGAAAGTTGCACTGGTGTCACTTAGTGTGAATTTAAAGTGATGTCGTTAACAGGCTCTATGGACGCTCTATGGACGCTCTTCTTTTGGCGTAAGAGCAACTTATTTTGGTTTTGCTTAAATCAGGGGTGCCCAACCAGTGGCTCCAGAGCCACACGTGGCTCTTCAGAAGTTAATATGCGGCTCCTTGTATAGGCCCCAACACTGGGACTGGAGCTGCTGACGTATTACTGCGGCTCTTTGGCAATGTACATTGGTAAATTCTGGCTCCTTCAGGGCTCAGCTTGGCCACCCCGGCTCAAATTGATTAGAAACAGGTTTAAAAAAAAAAACAAAAAGGAGCTATTCTTGTACTGAACTGAGAGTGTCCAGACAGCCTTTCTGCACCAGTTTAACTGTGTTTTGAACAATTCAAGTTATATAAGTGCAACTTTCTCATGTAGGCAAGCCCTAAGTCAAACCAGTGCAACTTGTGTGTAGGCCAACCCAAGGTTATTTTTGGCTTCCATCCTTCCTTTGAGAAATCAGATCTGAAACCAGCAGGAAGGAACATACTGCTCTCTTTTCCTGTTCATTGGCTCAAAGGGTGTATGTATAACTCCCGGGACAAAATTGGCCTATGTCTGCCCATGCACCGACACCGGGAAAAGGTAGCACAGATCCTACAAAGGAAATGGCTGCATCTACGAGGGACATGACGAACATTTGTTACCCTGGTTCAAATAAGATCCCCAAAGATTGTTGCAGAGAGACTTCCCCGACAACTAGGCATAAAAGCCAAAGGGGCACTATCTGCTCCTACCCTCCTTTCCACCCAAAGGGGCACTATTGATCAGACTCTTACCTCTACCTTGTATCAGCAGGACTTCTGCTCAGACAGGGCCTTACTCTGCTCTTGTTCTCCCTGGTGTAAATTGGGAATAACTCCATTTAAACTGGTAGCAGAATTACAACCGGCTTTACAATGATGTGAGATCCGAACCTGGCCCAGAGTTACTGGTACGAGGACAGAGACTCAAGAATGAGCAGGCTGCTTGCAGCCACTGGGATTCTCATTGGATTAACGCGTTTCGTTGTTTGCCAGAGATGCTACTCAAGCAGCCAGTCATCTTTGGCTCTTTGGTGCCAGAGGAGATGCTTTCTGTACATGAGGATACCAAGTAAAAAGTAGAGCAAGCCAGATGATTTCTCCTCTCTTCCTATTCAGGCTTCCCTAGACTACGGGATGTACTCCCGCGAAGAAGAATTACTGCGAGAGAGAAAGCGCATTGGGACAGTCGGAATTGCCTCTTACGATTATCACAGAGAAAGCGGCACCTTTCTGTTTCAGGCTGGCAGTGGAATTTACCACGTAAAAGACGGCGGCCCTCATGGGTTTACTGTGAGTTCATGCACATTGCTAATCCTCATGTTAATGTACTGTGTCAGGAATTTGTTTGCGGAAGAGTCAAGGCAATGAGATTTGTAGATCAAGCAGCCAGCAATGGATGCACTAATAACGCTGAGGGTCACTGAAATGCGTTCTAGAGATCGAGGGGGGAAATCACGGGAAGTCGACTGCTAGTAACGTTGAGCAGAAGGGAGAAGAGGAGAAAGGAATGTGCATAGTAGCAATCTCCGGATTTATGATTTAGTGTAAGAGTCTTTCCGTGAAATTACTGGTTACAAGGTTGCTACTCATTAGATTGGGCTGCAGAATTGAGAAGAGAACTTTGTGAAGAGCAGCTGGGGTCACTGCCGCCTAAGTGCTGAAGCTGGACTCCGACTTCCAAGCCAGAGTAATTTCGGTTTAATATAACACATGCCTGATGTCGTCTAATCGTATCATCTGATGGATGCTGCTGCATTCGCAGTGGGTTTAGCGAATGAGGCTATTGCGTGCTTCAGCCACTTCATCCATCAGGGTGCAATTTTTTAAAGTGCACTGAGCCTTTGTAAACAAGCTGACTTTCTGCTAGCGCTGATGAAAGATGTCTGTCTTAGGGGTGTTAGCGTGGCATCTGGGGAACCACTCAATAGGCACCGTGGCAGCAGAAGCTTCCCTACTGACAGCGTGTGGGTATTTCATGTTTTTCTTGGTCAAAAAAGGTTGGATTCCTCTCACACTAAGCCCTAGCATTTGAATGCAAGTAGAAGTTGGCTACTGTACCTGCCAGTAACACTTGTATCTGTACTTAATGGAAACCATCCATCTTTTTGGAAATGAACAGAATAACAGTTCAGCTCCTGCTGTCGGTGTGTTTTACATTGCTGTCTAATTCATCTTTTCTTCTTTTAAACAGCAACAGCCCTTAAGACCCAATTTAGTGGAGACCAGTTGTCCAAACATACGGATGGATCCAAAACTGTGCCCAGCTGATCCAAACTGGATTGCATTTATCCATAGCAATGACATCTGGATATCTAATATACTAACCAGAGAAGAAAGGAGGCTAACCTTTGTCCATAACGGTAATGCATGTTCAATTTACAATCCAGATCTTTAATCTCTTCTGCCGTGTGTGTGTGTGGGGGGGGGCGGGATATTCTCTAGGCCAGTGTTTCCCAAACTTGGGACGCTGCTTGTGTAGGGAAAGCCCCTGGCGGGCTGGGCCGGTTTGTTTACCTGCCCCATCCGCAGGTCCGGCTGATCGCGGCTCCCACTGGCTGCTGTTCACTGCTCCAGGCTAATGGGAGCTGCGGGAAGCAGCGCGGGCCGAGGGACGTACTGGCTGCCGCTTCCAGCAGCTCCCATTGGCCTGGAGCAACGAACAGCAGCCAGTGGGAGCTGCGATCAGCCGAACCTGTGGACGTGGCAGGTAAACAAACCAGCACGGCCTGCCAGGAGCTTTCCCTGCACAAACGGCGTCCCAAGTTTGGGAAACACTGCCCTAGACTAAATTTGGCACTGGCATTAATGGCATCTATTGAAATTCATGTGAGTTGGCCCTGTTATTCCAGGGCTGAATTTGGCCATCTGTATGTCACGTTCTCTCTCGTGTGTTTCTTCTGCTGGCATTGGGGAGCAATTCACTTCCATGTCCATGAAGTCTGGCAAGGTGGCTCGTTCGCTGAATGCATCAGGGAAGCTTTTCTCGTTGAACCCAAAGTTTTCCCTTTTTCCTGTGACTGCTTCCTTCAGAATGGAGGCGCTGTGAGCAGGGCAGAACTGGAGGAGAATTCCCACCAGTGACCGGACATGCTGCAAAGCTCTTGGAAGCGATCTAAAGTGCTTCTGACTTGCACACTGGCTTCTGCGTCATGTTCAGATAATAATTTATTTCTCTTCCTTTGCTTCCACCCTCCACTGTATTTTACAGATATACCAGTGTATGACTTGGATGAAGGAACAGGGGAAATATCCATTTCCAGGGTGGTTAAAAATCAATTAAAAATACATTATGTTTAAGAGTTAAATACATTCTTCTTTTTAAACATAAGCCCATTAAATGTGAAACTGACCACCTGTGTTAAGGTCTTAACTTCCTAAAATCCATATAAATAAATAATGCTGCATTAATGAGCCCTCCTCAAATTTTAAATAGTTTAAGGGTGCTGCTTTTTCAATGATGTATGGAAGCAGGGGGAAAACATCTTTCACTTTTGAGTCAACTCAAGCTTTATAAGTAAGTCACAATGTCATGCACTGCATTAGTATCTATATTATTTACAGCCTTTACAATGGAACGAATGCTGATACTGTTTTTACATTTTTCCCAATGTAAGTGCTTTCAGTTTCTGTTGTGCAGAAAAGCTTTTGCCATAATTACTTTTGGTTTTAGTTAAGCTAGCAGGTGCAAAGAGAATATTTTCTTCGTTAGTACTAGTTCATTCAAAGTTGAGAAACTGGTTGGAAGTTGAGAAAGCAGGAAGGCTTGTTTTCCTCTTCCAGTCAATTTATCCTGGGGGTGATTGGCCAACGGTTGGGAAAACCCAACTTGGGAGTGTTTTTAGGTGCTGTGGCAGCAGAAAAGCTCAGATCTTAGCTAACTCTTTCTCATGTTGCCTGTTCAGAATTGGCCAACCTAGAAGAGGATCCCAGATCTGCTGGGGTAGCTACTTTTGTGCTTCAGGAGGAATTTGATAGATATACTGGCTACTGGTGGTGTCCGAATGCTGAGCCAAGTAAGTATGCTAAATGTAGTCTGTCTGACACGTATGAAACGTTGTCACTTTGGAGTGGCTCACGGCCAGGAGTGCCTACCTCAGGGCAGACTTTCAAAAACAGGGCAGACACCCCAAACTGGTGGTATGTTCTATAATTAGATTTCACCAACTCAGTACTAAATGTGAGCTCTCAAAGTACTATAATAGTCTTACAATGGAGTCCCAGACAGTCCCCTTAGACACTCCAGTCTAGCTTGCCATGCAGGTAAGCTGAACTATATAATAAATGGTCTCTTACACCAAAAATCAGAAAATATTTAGGTTACACCCAGTCCCAAGAGACCAGTCACTCACCCAGGTTGATTTGCATCCTAGATATCACATCAAAGACAACATTTGTAGCTAATTCTATAGTAAACTAACTAAAGGTTTATTAGCTAGGAAAAAGAAATGTTATTGAGAGGTTAAAGGAGGTAAAATATATATATACACAGATGAGTCACAGTCTGTAATTCCAAATGGTAACAGATGGAATAATCTGCCAGTTTCCCAAAAGTCTCTCAGGGCTGCCCGGAATAACTCTGGGATCTCCATCGTCTTGTTCAGCTATTCTGCCCTTGTAGAATCCCAACCGTCCAGAGATGAAGAATTTTTTCTTGGGTCCATATTTATAGTTTCTTCTCACAGAAAACAAGCTGACCGTTTGGCTACCCACATGGGCTCTTTCTTTCATGATGGGAGAGTGAGGAATGCGTTTACAGTTATTGATCTCCCATCATCACACACAGTGACCGCTTGCTATGAAATGCACTGGAATTAGCACCTTTCCGCTATAGTCCTTCATTTACATTACTTGAGGCTTCTTTCTGTTTGATAAGTTACTCGTTGCAGGGGTATATACAGTGCAAATGTTTGCTGTTATATTCTAACGTGGGGTGAGTGAGAACAATACATGCGGCATCCTACAAGCATTTTATAGAACACTAAACACATTCTTGTCAACTTAATATCTAATATTTATTTTGATAATGCGAACACACAGATAGGCAAGACTGGTTTCTGGCTATACGTTTGTCAGTGCTCAGTCAGGCCTGGGGCCTTGGCATGAGCTGGCACGTGGTCTGCCAGTGTCACAGACATTCTCTAGAAATTGGGTGGAAATGACCCCAGCGCCACTGCCTGCTTCTCAGTCCGGTTTCCGGTATGACCCTCTGTTTGTAACTTTGCAACAGTTTTCTGTTTAATGCATGATGCCCCAGACAAAACCATGATTTCAGAGGGGGAGATAAGCTCTTAAGGAATGAGGATTTGCTTTTAGACAAGTGTCCCTGTAGTAATATTGGAGAAAAGAACAAAGGGCGGGAAGTACGTACCATATATAGCAGAGGGGCTAATCTCTCTCTGTTTTTCATGAGAGGTCAGCTCGTGTCTGGACACGTAGCCTGGAAAGAAGAGATTTTTACTAACCCACGTGATAACAGCATTTGTAAGAGATTTAAGATTGTTTGGCATAGTGAAAGGTCAAATACAGTTAACTGGATAGCTGGAGCATGCGGTATGTGATACAGCTTCCCCACTAATACCCAAAGGAACAGTATTGCTGTGTGCGATACATGTATTATTACAGCTGTGCTGGATGTGAAATGTATTTGTTCCTTTCTAGCTGTCACCGGAGGCAAAATTCTTAGGATTCTTTATGAAGAAAATGATGAGTCAGAGGTGGAAATTATTCACGTCACATCGCCCATGCTGGAGACCAGGAGGACGGATTCCTTTAGATATCCCAAAACAGGTGAGACCATTGCTGTCTCCTCTCCTCTTTCCCCCGTCTCATCGCCTGGGACTCTCTCGTGTTCCTCTTGTTTTATGGTAAGGCCCACCCTAGCCTCCAAAGACAAGGTTGAATGAATGATGCTGCTCGTGTGGCTCCTTTAATTGACTGCTGTGCTTGTGGACTGAATATGTCTCCAGAAGCAGCCTCCACGGACAGGGCCGGCTCCAGGGTTTTTGCCGCCCCAAGCGGCGGGGAAGAAAAAAAAAAAAAAAGCCGCGATCGGCGGCAGCTCAGCCACACCGCTTTCTTCTTCGGCGGCAATTCGGCGGCAGGTCCTTCCCTCCAAGAGGGACCGAGGGACCTGGAGCCGGATGTGCCGCCCCTTCCCTTTGGCCGCCCCAAGCACCTGCTTGCTGAACTGGTGCCTGGAGCCAGCCCTGTCCACGGAGCTCAGACTACTCACTTGCAGCCATACCAGCTTTCCAGCCACAATGTGATGTAGGTCCTAAGTTCACTGCTGAACCTAGGTCTCCTGTGAGTTGGCAACACACTGCTATGTCTTCCCTCTTTTGAAGCTGCTGTCATGTGTTTATCTGACTGCGTGGCATTGTTTCTCTTTGCAATATCTCAGTGCGAACTCTGCAGAGTGATCATACGTGTTTCACTGAGGTTTTGTATTTAGCAGCTGGCAGTGCACTAGTGATGTGGCATGAAGGTTAGGAGCATTAGGTGCTCCCTGGGCAGTCTCCAGGACCAGACACTTTCTGCTTAGAGCCTGGGCCACAGACTGTGTGATCCTGACCCAATATTACAGCCAGTGCTTGTGTCACTGCCCCTGGAATAGTAAGAGTATCCAGCAGCCAGGCTGGGGTTTTTATAGATGGCGTTTTGCAGCAGGAGGGTGGGGAAACAAATATCATTGGAGCACTGTGCTATTTGGAAGTGGGTAGGCAGAACTGACACAGAGGCGTGCTGAGAGCTAACTTACAGCTGCATGTGAAGATCATGCTGCAAGTCTAAACAGGTCAACACCTGTTCTGGAGTGCTGCTGCCTCCTCCTCTCCCGAAATCTCAGATGTGTCTGTTACTTCTTCCTTGACCCGAATTCCATGCCCTCCGCAGACAGCACATTGAGGCTAGTCAGCCGAAGAGCGTTCTGTTCTTCGCTTTTTTCAGTTCTGTATGAGCAGAATTTCGGAATTATTCGAAACATGGGTGTGTCCTCCTGGAGGCAAACACACTGTCTGTTGCACAGTTTGTGTGTGATTGCTAATGCCTGTCTGTTTTACAGGCACAGCAAATCCAAAGGTCACTTTCAAGATGTCTGAAATAACAGTTGATGCTGAAGGAAGAGTAAGTTTTAAGGTTCATTTATTTCCTACATTAATTTGGCATTTATGACTTTTTATTTAATTAGTATCTCGTGTCAAAGCAAACAGACTTCTTTGATGCGCAATTGTCAAATTGTTTATCTGTGGATCAGTGTTTCAAACAGGATAGGCCCATTCTAGTGTCAGATACCTGGTATGTGTGTATATGTACGTACACACACACATTCACACACTGTAACTTGGTGAGGTTATTTCAGTATCCCTGAATTGCTGTCCTCTTCAACAGATTGCAGCTGTCTTGGATAAAGAACTAGTGCAGCCATTCGAGATCCTGTTTGAAGGAGTCGAGTATATTGCGAGAGCTGGATGGACTCCAGAAGGAAAATAGTGCGTATGTTAAACCTGTCTCTGCTTACAGGGGTTGGGTTAGAAATGGACTGTTCTGGGCTCTGTCTTTCCCTCTGGCCTAAGCCTGCTCTTGTTTATGCATCGCTCCACCCTGGTTTGAGTGAAGGGGATGGGGGCACGTCTTCAAAATCAAATAGAGTCAAAACAGTCTCGGGTACTTATCTGACTCCATCACCATAGTAGCTGAGCATCGCACAGTCTTTTCAATGTATTTATCCTCCCAAGCAAGGTTCCCTCGGATTTTTTTCCATCCGTGTGCGGAATGAATTTTGTTACGTGCTCCAATATCGAGATCATGTGCGGATGTGCGCCGCCAGTAGAAACAAAAATCCTAGATATATGTATTTTTAATAAGTTACCATAGGGGTAATTGCTCCAGCCAGGACAGGTTAGGCATTTTAGAACTCACTACTCAAAGAATTAAATTGAAGCATAAGAGAGAAATAAAATTATGAAACGCACAGACCAGTCAAAAAACTAAAATAACAGCACTTTGAAAGAATACAATGACTGAGAATATATGTGCCTTGCAGGAAGTACCAAAAAGTAACAACAATAACACACACATGTGTTGGGAGGACTGTGTGTGTGTGTGTGTGTGTGTGTGTGTGTGTGTGTGTGAGAGAGAGAGACACAGACTGTGTGTGCTGGCTGCTGGGGAAGTCAATGAGAGACCGTGCGCTGTCTCTTTAAGCACAGCAACACTCACCAGAAGGCTTGTTCAGATCACAGCCGCTGCTGGAAGCGCTGTCCTGCTCCTGAGCCCTGTCCCCCCACCCTGCTCTGCGGAGATGGGGTACCTGGGTGGCGGGAGGGGGACACCCTGACATCAGCAGCCCCCTCTTCTCTGTACGGCAAGCAGGAGGGTCCTGGGAGCAGCTGGCCAGGGGCTTCAAGGCAGGAGTAGTGTGGCTGCAGAGCAGCGGAGGGAGGGACACCTGAACACACACTGCTGGATGTGCGCTCCTCTGCTAATCAAATGAGCGGCACTTGATTGACTCTTGGGCGGCTGTGTGGCTTAGAGGGAACCCAGCTCCCAATCCCCCTGGGAGGCAGGGCAGTGATAATATCCCCATTTACAGATGGGGAATTGAATGCTAGAGAAACTGATGACTTGCCCAAGGTCACACAGGCAGTCTGTGGACGTGGAGAGAATCGAATCCAGGGCTCCCAAGTCCTAGGTTAGCACCTTAACCACTGGGCCATCGTTGCTGACCAAACTCATTGGCCAGAAACCCCACTGTAAGTGCTAACTACATTTGCATGAAACTTTTAACCCTAAAGACAAGGTGGTGCAGTGTTTCTAACTCACAAGAATTGTACTTATCCTACCTCTTGGATCAAAAGCTGACATTCTCCTTTTAACATTTTTTTTTAACATGGAAGAAATACAGGAGCCTGCTTCCTGTGTTGGTTGGCTTCCTACAGAAATGTTAACAAGGCTACATGGGTAACTATCAACAGGCTGATTGGATCTGCTGGAGAGGACACTGTTGAGCCATTTAAGCTTCAGAATAATTTTTTTAAGCATCCAAGAAGACTAGAAATATCTTCACAAGTGGCTTTTAAATTTCAGTTTACGAACTTCTGCTTCTTCCTTCCCTTTCGATTTTTCTTTTTCTTTGCTCCTATTTCCACGTTCTGCCCTAAGCATAATCCAAAGCTGGTAACATTCAAGCTAGTTGAGCTTTTGAAACCACAGGGTTTGAGTGGGGTCGAAATCAGGCAAAACTAGTTCTTCTACCCCTACTTCAGAGCTGACGGGATTCTTTGAAATGCTAGAGGGAAAATTGGTTTTACCTGGCCAAAGTTAAAAGTGTCTTCTAACTGGATCTGAAATTGACCATTCTTGATGCCACCAAAATGCTTGGTGTTACTGAAAGTCAAAGACAATTCTCTCAGCTGTCTAATACTTAGAAAAAATGCACTCATAATTATTATTTGTTTCTGCAATAGTGCCTGGTCCATCTTGCTGGATCGCTCCCAAACACGGCTACAGATAGTGTTGATCTCCCCTGCATTATTTATCGCAGTAGAAGATGATGCTATGGAAAGACAGAAACTAATAGACGCTGTGCCTGACTCTGTTACGCCACTTATTATTTATGAAGAAACAACAGACATCTGGATAAACGTAAGAATTTTATTTTTAGACTCTTCAACAGTATGTACTTATGGGCATTATTTGTGTCACTCTTAATGGCATTGATATTATTTGCATTACTGTAGTGCCTAGAGGGTGCAATCAGGATAAAGGTCTCCATTGTGGTAGGTGCTTTACAGGCACAGAGGAAGACAGTCCCTGCCTTGAAGAGCTTGCAATGTAGACCAACCAGGAAAAGGTTAGGAAAGCAGAGAGGGCAAATGATGTCCAAAGTCATGTGGCAGGACAAAGGCAGAGTTTAGACTAGAACCCATCCAGCACCCAGTCTTAGACTACACTATCTCTCAGCTTTGCATTAGATTAGACTCCGGCTCCTTCAGATCTCCTTAGATCGTTCACTGACGGCAGAGTCCGACAGACTGATGCCATTGGAGCACAGAATATTTTCTAGAATTAAGCACAAAACCAAAGAGCCCACGTGATTATCCTAATCACAACTATCTAAAACCGTCCTTTTACCTAAAACAGAGTTATGTCCCTCAGTATCTATTCATCACATTGAAAATTCTCTCATTTATTAAAATTACTCACTGTGCCTCACCCTCTTACCTCTGTAAGGTTTGCTAATTGGGGCTGTCCTATATAATATGCTTACACTTGTACTACAGTCTGTAGAACCTCGCAGTGTGAAATGTCTGAGAGATTCCGGAGCATTAGTGCAACACCATAAAAAGGGAGCTGCTTACAGCATTGCCGCAGTATGACGCAGATGTAAGACTGATCTCCCTGAAATGCCATCTTCTTGGAACGGTCTACTCGCAGTAGGACTTGGAAACGTCACACACTGATTACAATTAGATCATTCAGCAGTGATCATGCTCTCTAACAGGGCATTTTAATGAACACTTTGTGTATAGCTGTATTCTCTTTGTGGTCATAAAATGAGACTTGCGATGTATCAAGATGTGTCGCTCGCTTGCTCAGGGGCTGTGAGCTGCACCAGTGGGCATATCGTCTCTTTCCCCCCCCCCCCCCCAGCATGCTAATTGTTTTCCCACGGTGGTTCCTACAGTTCAGCTCAAACCATGTGAATGCTCCTTTCCGCATACCTAAAATTACTGTCCCCCAGAGGGCAAGCAAAAGGTGACTAACACCAGATCACCATTCTTCTCTGAAATAACCTTTCCCTTCCAGGGTCTGCCTTGCAGACTTCGAAATAAGAGGCCATTGAATATGGAACTTCTCTGCAGCTAGCATTCTGTCAGCGGCTGCCCACCTTCCTCTGCAGAACCCTCCAACTGCCTCCTGATCTGAGCAAGGGACTGCAGGGGAGAAAGAACTTGGTAGAGTTTTTTCTGTGGGCTGGCACTAAAGGAGTGGGATGGTGACAAGGACAGTGGAAAGCAAGACAGTGAGTGAAGACACTGGCTGGGCTTGCACAGCCCATGTGGCTGATGTACACAGCAATCTGCAAGGTAATCGATTGCAGGAGTGGTTCTCAAATTATGGGTTGTAGGTGGTTTTTGGAGCCCTTCCATCTGCTCTCCAGAATGAGACCTCTTGAATGAATGTGTGGGGATAGGCCCCAGAGAGGATCTTTCTCCCCTGGAGTGGTCCATAGAATGAAGTTGGGTGAACCCCTACACTATGGTATAACATGCATCTCCTGCACCTGTCTGTGCTGGATCAGTGAGAAGTAATAGTTGCACAGGGACTCCATTGTGGTCTAAGTCCTATCGATAGCCATGAACAAACTACTTTGTTTCTGCAGATCCATGATATCTTCCATGTTTTCCCTCAAACCCGCCAAGATGAGATAGAGTTTATTTTCGCCTCTGAATGTCAAACGGGGTTCCGGCACCTGTACAAAATCACCTCGGTTTTGAAGGAGAGCAGATACAAGCGATCCTGTGGCGGTCTCCCTGCTCCAAGTAAGCAATACCACTCTCTCTCTTTAATTGGGCACTTGCCATTGAATATTGGTGAAGTAACTGCAGCCTCTTCCAGAGGGTAGGACAGATCTCTTCCTCCCTCCGTAGTGTAGAATGGCCCCCATCCAGCAAAGTTTTGAAGCATGTACATCATAATCATCATAATCCCTAGCTTTTGTATAGCACTAGTCTCATGACATCACTGGGTCTACTCACTGGCTCAACGTTGCCAGTATGCTTGTAGCGGGAGGAAGGATGGATGGCACAGATAATTCTATATTCTGTACGTAACGGGCTTCATTTTAATCATGGTTCTTCTTAATTAACAAAGGGGGAGATTTTTCAGAGGCACAAATGGGAATTAAGCGCCCACATCCCAGCCCGAACTGAGAAATGTGCTCTGTTGGGGTTTTTTTTTTTTTGGTCAAGATAAACGATGGGCTTATTGACATGCTGTCCTGGTCTTGCAGATTAACCAGTCTAGTAGTTATGTGGGCCATGTCCAATGAGAAATAAACTGTGGTGAAATCTGGGGTCTCCAAGTAGTAAAACTCTTTGGTGTACAGGACTGTGCATGGACTGTGGATGTAATGTGTAAAAATAACAGTCTCCTCTCTGCCTCTAGGCATAGATTGCAATATAGAGATTTAAAGTAAAGAACACACGCTTACTGCACTGTAGAAAGATGTGCCTTGGGTTTTATGCCTAGAAGTACTGAATATCTGATTGGGGCCAAAAATTGGCCTTCTTTTTAGGGTGGGGAAGGGAATAAAGACCACACCACTATACCCAGTGTGCTGGCCCTAACAAAGACTATTCATAGTGCTGTATCTTATAGCTGCTGCTTGGACAGATGCTAACAGAACGTTGGGAACCATTAGGAAAGGGATCGATAATAAGATAGAAAATACCATCATGCCCCTATATAAATCCATGGTACGCCCACACCTGGAACACTGGTGTGCAGTTCTAGTCACCCTCATCTCAAAAAAGCTATATTAGAATTGGAAAAAGTTCAGAGAAGGGCAACAGAAATGATTAGGGGTATGGAACAGTTTCCATTTGAGGAGAGATTATCAAGACTGAGACTGTTCAGCTTGGAAAAGAGACGACTAAGAAAGGATATGATAGAGATCTATAAGATCATGAGTGGTGTGGCGAAAGTGATTAGGGAAATGCTATTTATCCCATTAGATAACACTAGAACCAGTGGTCACCCAATGAAATTAACAGGCAGCAGGTGTAAAAGAAATAAAAGGAAGTATTTCTTCACGCAACGCACAGCCAACCTGTGGTGCTCCTTGCCAGGGGATGTCGTGAAGGCCTAACGTATAACTGGGTTGGAAAAAGAATTCGATAAGTTCATGGAGGATAGGTCCCCACATGGCTATTAGCCAAGATACTCTGTGTGTCCCTCAGCCCCTGACTGCCAGAAGCTGGGGCTGGACAACAGGAGATGGATCACTCAATAATTGCCGGTTCTGCTCATTCCCTCTGAGGCACCTGGCATTAGCTACTGTCAGTAGACAGGATCCTGGGCTAGGTGGGCCATTGGTCTGACCCAGTGTGGCCATTCTTCTGTTCTTATGGCAGAGAAATTAACAGAAGCAGCACACTGACAGCTACTGCAAATGGAAACACAGGACCACGCAGTTTAAATAAAATAAAGTTACTGGCAAGGTTAGGTCAAACTTTGGCCCCAGTCAGGTGTACCATACAGTTATGTACAGAACCCTTGCACATCTTGCTACACCGTGTATTCTTTCAATTAAACTCCGATATTGCAATCTGTGCCTGGAGGCAGTTAGGATACTATTGATCTATTTGCTATGTGAGGACAGCGTGCTCAGCCCTGCATGCTAAAGAAAGATGCATCTAATTTTGCTAGTTATAGCGTCCCAGTGTCAGGCAGTTGATTTTTTCAGAAGGCAAAATCCCCTTTGAAATAAAACTCATTATTCCTATAGTGGTTAAAAACCTAGTACTGTTCTTTTACTAAACCTAGTACTATTGTGTCTATTGGTCTCTCTAGCCTGACTTCCTACCTCTGATAATGGTAAATAGCTGATGTTTCTGAGGAAGGCAAGATTTCCGTTTAACAGAAAGCTGTGTGTAATGTTCTTGGGGAAATTAGAAAACCTTGACATTTCAGAGTTTTATTCTTCCATTTGATTTTTGCAAAATCCTTCAACTTTGCAGCTTCACTCGAAATAGAACTTCTTTTTGAATGAAAAGTGAGCCGACCTGATCAAAAATGGTGCTATTTTTTTCCAGCAAAATCCCTCATTTTTAACACCTTACCCTTACCAATTCCATAGATCAGGTTTCGCATGTTTCAGTGCAAAACCTGCCTTTTTGTGCAAGTGTGGTGGGAAAAGGAAACATCGAAGGTTGCAGAAGGAGATAGGGAGAAACTGTTGAATTGAGAGTTCTTTGATATTTTTTCCGTATGTCAGTGATCTCTTCCTGGAACACTCCAGCCAGCTGTGTAATGCTGCGCTGGAGAGTGGCAGGGGTGTGATTATTTTTTTTTTCCCCAACCCCAGTTTTTGACTAGGTTAAAGCAAGCAAAGCCTGAATGGTGAAGTTCTATTTGTAAGGCTTCATTGTGATGAAAAGTATAAAATCTCTAATTGTACGTGTCTTGTTTATAGGTGACTTCAAGTGTCCCATCAAAGAGGAATTAGCAATTACCACTGGAGAATGGGAAGTGCTTGGTAGACATGGTTCCAATGTATGTCCCTTTATTTTACTTTTCTTGAATGAAGATCTGTATCTGTAAGATACATCGTTAGGCCTATGTGATAGCCTGGGTTAAACTCTGGGTTAGATAACAAACAAAATTAGTTGGGTCCTAAAGTCCCTCGCGGACCTTTATCTTGCCAGACTATACAGCTACCCTCTTCTGACTCGAGAGGGAGTCAGTCAGGTCTAAGGAACAGCAAGGGCACGTAGTGGTGAGGATCTAGATAGAATGGTAGAGCTTGTATGGAGGACGCCTCAGTTTGTCTGGTGTTACGCAGGGCTATATGATCATGATGATCCCTTCTGGCCTTAAAACCTGTGAATTTGATCTTGGCGTTGTGCCTGCCAGAGCATCTCACTAAATGGGAAACAGCTCTGGGAACAATCTGGGGATTCTCTTCTTAGGGGAATGACCTCTCTCGTGCTGAAGGTTACACACTTGGTTCTGGAGGGTGGGGAGAAGGTGCAGGCTGGACACTCCTCATGTAGCTCTGCTCCTGGTGTCTTGGCCATGCATCCCACCCTTTGTGAGAGAAGAGAAGTACCCATATTGTAGTTTCTGTGAAGGGCAGGATTGCTGAGAAAAGGAAAAGCTGCCTGGAATGGCTTGAGGTCTTTCAGCTGTCCAAGCCCGTGCTGTGACCTTGCTGTTTGCTGAATAAAAAGTGCTATTCACAAACTCATTAACTTCACCCTCATAATCAGACCTCTCACATCAGAAAATTAACATGGAAATCCACATAACTGCAAACATCTAAGATGCAGCAGAGATGCAAGAGATTGTAGGGAATCTGGAAACTGAGTTACCCTTCTCTCACGCATGGGGTGTCTCTTGAGGTCAGGTTTGGGGCAATAGCGAGAAACCTTCCCAAGCTGTATTCATTCTGGGTTAAACTCACCCCTGTGCAAAGAGCCAGCGCAAAGGGTGTCCTCCACATCTGTCTGCCTTTCAGGACTAGGCACCACTCTTGGGCCACTAAACCCAATGGAAGGCTGTGGGTGGAGGGAGGGTAGGCCTTGTGTGGACAGTCTGCCTGGGGAGAATAGTACCCTGGTGCATTAATAGAGGAACTGGGTCTCCAGTCAAGCCCCAGCTTTAAGTACAAAAGTGGGGATGATTGATTGGTTCAGCTGGTGAGCAGAACACAAGAACGGCTGTACTGGGTCACACCAAAGGTCCATCTAGCCCAGTATCCTGTCTACCGACAGTGGCCAATGCCAGGTGCCCCAGAGGGAGTGAACCTAACAGGTAATGATCAAGTGATCTCTCTCCTGCCGTCCATCACCACCCTCTGACAGACAGAGGCTAGGGACACCATTCCTTACCCATCCTGGCCAATAGCTACTAATGGACTTAACCTCCATGAATGTATCCAGTTCTCTTTTAAAAGAAGTAGCCAGTGCTGCTTTGCTTTTAATGTTCGCAAAGGTGCTGCTTGTCCTCTGAGCTCATTATTTAACTCGCCACTCCAGCCCTGAGTCTCTGGTTTCAATAGTGGAGATGAGCAGCACAGAGAGGCATCTTAAGCGGATGATTTCCTTTGCTTTGTGCTCTTTGTTTCTCAGGAATTTGCCACCCTCTAGTAAAGAGGTTCATAATGAAGTATGGACCTGCAGGGAGGTGGAAGGGGGAGAGAAGTAGCACTGCAAGTAGATGGAAGGAAAATTTCCAAGCATCTCATGAGCAGTAGGATGGAAGGGCTGAAGCCCCAGCATCCAGCTGCTGTCCTGTTTCGGAGGACGTTTTTCTTCAAAGGGATTAACACACACCTGGGCAGCACGGCTCTTTTCAGCTTTCGCCTCTTTTTTCTCCTTTTTATGCCGTCCCAATCTTCGTGTCTCCAGGTCCACTTTTGAGGTTTTGTGTTGAATTCCTCCTGCGGGGATAAAATACCCAGTACTTTATAATCGCTTCTTTTTTTAACTCTTAAAGAACTCGAGTGAGCGATGTCCGGGGTTACTCAGCTCTCAGCATGTTTCTCTGTTATCTAAAAAAATAAACCATGAGAGTGAGAACACTGGAATGAGTTGAGTAGAGCTGAAATACTTGCAGTTTATGTAAGGGACGGCAATCTTGGTAACGCAACGATTTCTGTTTGGAGACCGTTCTTGCTGCTATTAGTGGCTGGGCCCCTAAGGAAAAAATATACAACCACTCATTAAAATCAGTAGCTGTACTCTAGGATTGGGGGGTTGCAAATGTTGTGCCGGTTTTTGAAAAAGAGATATGGGGCGATCATGGGTAGTATAGGTCGATCAGCGTTACTTGAGCACCAGGGTAATTGGTTGAAATAATTACTAAAAATAGTTACAGTGCACCTGGATTAGCATGATTGGTGGTCTAACCAGCTTGGCTTCTGTAAAAGAAAACAATTCTCTTCTGAATTACTAGAATTCTTTGAGTGTCAATAAAATAGTGGATCTTAGAGAATCCGTTGTTTGGACCTTAAAAAGGCCTTTGATAGAGACCCTTCCAAGAGATGATTAAGGAAGCCAAGTAGTCATGGGGTGAGAGGTGAACTGTCATGGATCAGAAACTGTTTCATAGTCCAAGAGTAGGAAAAAATGGTCATTTTGTACCATGGCAAAAGGTTTAAAGACGGGTGCCCCCATGGTTTCATGCTGGGGCTGCTGTTTGTAAAATATATTTATTAATAATCTGGGAAAGGGAGTGAACAGTGAATTGGGGAAATTTACAGGTGACACAGAATTATTTAGGATAATCAAGACCAGAGAAAACAAGGAAGGTCAGAGGGACCTGACAGACCCGGGAAACCAGATAGCAAATGAAATTGAGTGTTGACATATGCAAAGTTGTGTGTATTGGAAGGACTAATTTGAACTAGATCTGTCCATTGCTGGGCTCTAAATTAACTGTAACCCCCTGGGGAGGTGGGGGCAGAGAGTCCTGGGCATCATTGTGCAGATAGCTCAGTGATTTGGCTGGTATAAACTGAGGTGGTGTTTGGGTTTTTTGGCAGATCTGCGTGGATGAAGCAAAGAAACTGGTGTATTTTGAAGGCACAAAGGATTCCCCTTTAGAGCATCACCTGTATGTCGTTAGCTACGAGAATCCCGGAGTGGTGAAGCGACTGACGGACCGTAGTTTCTCTCACGCCTGCTCCGTTAGTCAGGTATCTGTAGTCTGTGGGACCCTCTTTTAGGAAAGGGCTGGGCCTGGTGGTTTTTGGCACGCCTTGCACTAGCGGTGTTCAAATATATGGAAGGTGGCTTCAGCTTTTTTAAATCTGTTATAAAATCGTGGGTGTGGGGATGGGCATGTATTAGCAACTGCAGAAACCTGAGCTGTGGGTGTGCAACCTGGCGAATGGCATGAATCAGTGCCAGCTTGCAGACATGGACTAATGCCACCACTAATTTTGCAGGTGCATTTTTCAGTGTCTGGCAGAACATTTGGAATATTAACACCCTTGCGGCTACTATGCTGCCTGTAACTGAGTAAAACTACAGCTCCTATGGGCTGGTCTACACTGGGGGGGAGTCGATCTAAGATACGCAACTTCTGCTACGTGAATAGCGTAGCTGAAGTCTAAGTATCTTAGATCCATTTATCTGGGGTCCTCACGGCACGGGATTGATGGCCGCGGCTCCCCTGTCAACTCCGCTACTGCCGCTCGCTCCGGTGGAGTTCCGGAATCGACAGCGCGTTCGGGGGTCGATATATCGCGTCTTAAGTAGGGTTACCATATTTAACAAAGCAAAAAAGAGGACTCTCCACAGGGCCCTGGCCCCACCCCTTTCCCACCCCCAGCCCCGCCCTAACTCCGCCCCCTCCTCCCTCCCACTCCCAGCCACGCTAAAGGGCTGCCCGAGCACTACCGGCTTCACAGTTTGCCGGGCAGCCCCCAGACCCTGCGCCCCCGGCCGGCGCTTCCCCCAGTGCAGCTGGAGCCCGGGAGGGGAAGCGCCCAGCCGGGGGCGCAGGGTCTGGAGGCTGGGGGTGGGAAAGGGGTGGGGCCAGGG